>NW_026738100.1:0-25241 GCF_949786415.1 Peromyscus eremicus
ATTTTGACCATGAGGAATGTAAGAAGAGGATAGCAAGGTGAAGACCAAGTCTGGAGGGGTTCAGGCAGTTCCTGGAGGCTCGAGTCTGTCTGATAAGTAAGGTAACTTTGTGGCTCTTGACTCTGTCCAAAGTGGAAAGAAAAAGATAAATGGAAAGAGCATCAGTCCTCCTTGGCTGTGTCACTAGCAGCAGTCTGAATATGGGCAGTTCATTCACAGTCTCTTTATCTTTCAAGAGAGATGGATTCAATTATGTCTAAGATCGGTCCCTGCTCAATCTAAAATGCCAGCGTGTGAGCGCCTTGACAGATGTAAGCAAATCAGGAAGACCTTTGCACAAGATGAACCCCAATATCTTAAGTCATAGACTCTGGGCTCAGTGGTAATATGAAAGTTCCATACCGTGTGTGGAAGAGAGCACAGCTTCATTATTTCCCTTCTTAGGAGTATTTAATTAACTGCTCTAGGAAAAGAACTCAAGACAGCTGACACCTATCACATATGACATTAAGTCACACGTGAAACAGAGCTACTGCTTGCACAGTAAGTCTAAAAACCACCCAACCTACCTAGTAGTGTCATTTACTTACATCCGCATAGAGATAGAATATAATATACCAACGTGCAATTTGGTTTTTAAAAGATAAGAGAACAGTGTTATTGAGAGAAGTATCAAGAAAAAAAGCTGAATCCTAAGATTAAGATTTGTAATGAGGAATGAAGTGTGTAGATTTAATCATAATTTTAAGTAACCCTCTTGTCTGTTAATATCATAGTCGTTTGTTTCTTAAACAAAAATCTTGTAGTATTGAAAAAAAGTTTAGATCTGTCTTAAAGCAATCCAGAAAGGCAAAAGACTGATAAACATGAAATTCAGGTGTAGTTACTTCTAGAGATCTGTGGAGGGAGATACGGGGCTCCTAAGAAACTGATAGTGGTATTTCTTAGCTATGGTGGGCACGTGGGTGTTTATTTTATTATAATCTTCTAAATAGCAGCTATGCTTTAATCTCCTGTATGCCTCAGTTTGATAGTCCAAAGGTTGGCTTTCATTGACTCTAAGCTGACATACTGACTCCAGTGCTTTTTGAGGATGCATGCCAAGAAATGTCTAAGAGTTCTGACTTTAGAGTCAGAACCAAGGCCCAAACCCAGGTCTTCCAATATTACTCACATGATATTGGATAAGACAAACTAGCTGTGGTTTCACTAATGTTTACTGAGCACTTGCCGTATTACACACACCAGCCTACATGCTGGGAATACAACGATGTGAGGAGACAAGCAGGCCGTGATCACAGGTTTGTTTTGCTGTTGCCATGGAGCTTTGGCTTCTATGAACCTCAGTTTTACTAAGAACATGACATTTGTGAAGATTAAATGAGTTAATTATGTAGCAATTAGCACAGGGTATGGTGCTTGGTAAATGCTCTGTCAGTGGCAGCTACTTTATAATTAACACATATGAGAAGTAGGATGATTCTTCGTTATGTGGCAAACCTGGGAAATGAGATGTTTCATGTAATTAAATTTTTCTAGAACCAAATTACTTATTGTCTAGGGTTTTTAGAAACTGTGATTTAATGTACAGATAGTGATTAAGTACGTAAGCCTTGAATAAGTAGGTTAATATTTATGTAACTATGTACTTGTGTCTCCACCACCCAAATCAAGACATAGGTCATTTTAGAACCCTACAGAAATGTCTAGAACATTTTGACTTTTTTATTGCCAGATTTCTGGGAAATTTGGCATGCCATCTTGTTTTAATGGATCTTGCCAGTAGGTGATTCCACTTTCTATCATCTCCCCTTGTTTTCTCTGATGTGGCTGGCTTCTAATGGCTCCCTCGGGGGAGGGGGTGAGAAGGTGCAGCGTCAAGGACACAGACACCAGGAGTCAGTTGAAGGCAAACAGCAGACTGGTTTATTCAATAATGGGGAAGGCCTTTTATACCCTCCTCCCAGCACCCAAGCTGTGTCCCAATCTGGTGGCATTGCATGATCATTCCTCATTGGCTGAGCACAATCAGAAACTCTGATGGTGCTTGTTGCTAGGCCCTCAGGCAGACTCCAGGTTGACTCATAAGGAAGTACATTATGTGCATGCCTTGGCAACTGGTTTGAGCTTATTTCCTCAGTCCTATGGGCCTGTCCTACTACACTCCCCGTATCTTTATTAGAAACACAAACAGAACAGGAGCTACTCTTTAAAAAAAAAACCTCATTATTATTATTGTGTGTGGACCTGATACATGTATGTGGTAGCATGTACTATATGGCATGTATACTGAGATTAGAGCAAAACTTCATGGAGTATGTTTTCTCCTTCCACATTTTCATGAATTCCAGGGATCAAACTCAGGTCCCCTGTGGTGGCGGTATGTTCCCCAAAATATTGTGCACCCTAATAAACTTATCTGGGGTCAGAGAACAGAACAGCCACTAGATACAGAGGCCAGAAAATGGTGGCACTCATGCCTTTAATCCTAGCATTCCAGAGGCAGAGATCTACCTGGATCTCTGTGTGTTCAAGGATACAGCCAAGCATGGTGACTCAAGCCTTTAATCCCAGGGAGTGATGGCAGAAAGCAGAAAGGTATATAAGGCAGGAAGACCAGAAACTAGAAGCTTTTAGCTGGTTAAGCTTTTAGGCTTTCAAGAAGCAGTTCAGCTGAGAGCCATTTGGATATGAGGACTCAGAGGCTTCCAGTCTGAGGAAACAGGATCAACTGAGGAATTGGCCAGGTGAGGTAGCTGTGGCTTGTTCTGCTTCTCTGATCTTCCAGTATTCACCCCAATACCTGGCTTCAGGTTTGTTTTTATTAATAAGAACTTTTAAGATTCCTGCTACAGTCCCCAGACCTGTGTGTCAAACACCTGTACCCACTCTCACCAGTCCATTTTTGATTGATCTTACCATTATCTTTCTAACTAACACCAGACCTTTTTCTCTAAGGTCTGTTTTCTTAATCCTTGCATTTTTAATTTGTTGTAGAGTCATATATAAGTTGTAGATATCTACATGTTTGAAAAATGGACATGTAAGTCAATGGAATGTAACAGAGAATCCCAAAATAGACTCACACAACTATAGCCTCACTGATTTTCAACAAGGCTGTCAGAAACATACACTGGGGAGGGGGAGACAACCTCTTCAACAAACACTGCTAGAGAAACTGGATAGATCACTGTAGAAGAATAAAATTCAATCCATAGCTCTCACTCTGCACAAAAATTAATTCACAATGACTCAAAGACCAAAAACTAAGACCTGAAACTTTGAAACGTACAGAGGAAAACAGATAAAACACTTCAAGATCTAGGAATAGGCAAAGACCTTCTGGGGGAGGGGGCAAGAGTATAGAAATAATCTTAAGTGCTGACAAATAGAATTACACGTAATCGAAAGCTTCTTCAAGCAAAGGCAACCATCAGAAGAGAGAGGAGGCTGACACAGTGGGGAAACTGCCAACCACACACTAGATAGGGGATTAACAGCTAGAATACATAAAGAACTCAAAAACCTAAACAGCCAAAACAATTTATACAATTACTTCCAAAGCAGAGACATAAATGACTGAGCCGGGAGCCCACCATCACTGGAGCCCAGGCTCTGCCTGTTGTGCAAGTTGCAGACTGCCCAAACTGAGTGTGGGTCTCTTTGGATGCTTGCAGAAGGAAGCTAGGACCAGCTTTTGGGGTAAGAGGTCAAGTGGAAGACCTACTGGAGGCTAGAGGGTGGAAGTTAAATAATCTCCCGCAGCATCAGTGACCCCTGGAGGCACAGGCCCCATCTGCGCTGGTTGGGGTAAGAGATGGGTAGATGGCAGTGTAAGAAGAATATATGCAAGAACATAAAGAGCAATATGGCACCACCAGAACCTAGTGGTTCTACAACAGCAAGACCTGAACATCCCAACGGAGATGAAGCAGAAGAAAACAACTTTAAAAATAACTTTATGAAAATGATAGAGGCCCTTAAAAAGGAAATGAAAAACTCCCTTAAAGAAATGGAGGAAGACAACAAACAAAAATTGGAAGAAATCAATAAATCCCTTAAAGAAAGCCAAGAAAAAAAAACAATCAAATATGTGAAGGAAAAGTTCAAGACTTGAATATTGAGATAGAGGCAATAAAGAGATATAAATGACCAAAAAATATTTGGGGAAAATCCAACATTCTTAGTTATCAGGGAAATGAAAGGCAAAATTCATTTCAGAGTCCATCTTTTCATAGTCAGAATGTCTGTCATCAAGAAATCAAATGATGGCTCAGTGATTAAGAGCATTAGCTGCTCTTCCAGAGGATCCAGGTTTGATTCATAGCAGCTCACAACCACTTGTAATTCTAGTTCCAGGGGGTCCAACACCCGCTTCTGGCCTCTGTAGGCACCAGGTACAGATAATACACAGAGATACATACACATAAAATTTTAAAGAGACATCCAATGACAACATAATGCTAGTGAGAATGTGAGGAAAGACAAAGCCTTATTCATGGCTGATAGAAAGATGGGTTGGTTAAGCCTCTTTGAAAGTCAACATGGAGGTCCCAAAACAAACAAACAAAAACCTGAAAGCAGAACTACTATATGATCCAGCTATGCCATTTCCAGCTCAGTTCTCCACTACCCCCTGTAGCTAAAAAACAGAATCAGCCTAGCTGCCCATGGGCAGGTGAACAGGTGAAGAAAATGTGGTACCTATGCATGATGGTGTTGTGTTTATTTGCGAAGAAAAATAAAATCCCAACATTTGCAGGAAAATGGGTGCACTGAAGCGCATTACTCTAAATGATGTATGAGTCTCCTATGTAGACTCTAGACTTAAATGAGGGTGCTTGTGTAGGGGAGTGTGGGAGGAAGTAACATTAAGGGAGGAAGGAGGGATGGAAAAGAAGAAAGTAATGGAATACATGTGAAACACATGCACCACAGGGGAAGGGGACTGTGGGGGGTGAAGCAGGCAGTAGTAAGAAGAGGCTGGGTGGGATGAGAGAGGGCAATGGGAGAGGGGATGAATATGGACAAAATAAATGGCGAGTATGTATGAAAATGACATGATGAACCCATTGCTTTGCATGCTAACTTAAAAAAAAATTAAACTGCTTGCTAAAGAACAATCATGTTGTTGAAGCTCAGTGGAACCCAGTGACACACCTCTTAGTGATAAGAGCCAGGGATAACTGCTTGGGAAATGGAGGTGGATTTTGTGTGTTGTTCTTAGTGGGTATTGTTGCTTGCTCACTCTCTCCCATGAGAAGCTCTGCATACTTTGAACCTGAAGTACCACGTGCTTACGTATTGGCCCATTTATCCTTGGGAAGCTGACAGTAATTAGATTTCTTCTTCTGCATGAGAACTGAAGTGCAGTGCAGAAGAGCTGGCCTCTCAGGAAAGCAGCATTCCTACCACCTCCACCCCTCAGCTGGATACAGTCACTCCCCTACTGTGGACTGGGGTCCAACGCACGTGTTCCAAATGGCTGCTCAATCTTGACTCACTTCCTTCTGCAGCATCATGGATCTTTCCAGACTTTGGGTCCCATTAGGAACTGAGTTTCTAAGAAGGAATGGATGCCCTGTGTGTGCTGCCCAAATTCGCGGGTAATGACCAACTGCTCTTAGGTAACCCCTAAGGTACTCTGTGGAAACTTAGCCCAGAAGTGTATTTGATACTTAAACAGAAAATGAAAGAATAAAGGATTGTTGAGACTAGACCTGGATGGAAATGTATGAGTCACTCCCTCATTCATTCATTGACTCATTTGTTCATTCATTCATTCACTTAAAGCTTGCTACACGGGGTACACTATGCCCAGAGCACCTCTTAACTTCCAGGAGCACCTGGATCACCCCTTCCTGCTGCCTTTCGATGGATGTGCTGTCATGGCTTGGATCCATCTCTTTTCTTTTGAAGGCCCATCATCCTTGCACACTATGGACCCAGTTTAATCTTGGCTTAAAAATAAGCTCATTTCTCTCCCCATTTATGGAGGGGATTCTCCACAGGGGAGAGGTGGTGTTGCTGGGTGGGCTGAGGAAAAGAGACTGCTTGAGATGGCTTTTCTCCCCTCTGCAGACTCTGAGAGTCCCACTTGGACTCCAGAGTCCCATTGAGAGCATGACAGCAATGTTGATGTGCAATTCTAATGCTGGTTTTAGCTGCCTAAGTGCTTTTTAATGCATAGCATTACAGCAAGTGGGCCCTATTCTCTCAGCCTCTGAATAGCTGTCTGGAGGGGCGTAATTCCCAGCTCGGCCTCCAAGCACAGTTATTTACAAGCTCTGTTACACGTTCATGTCGAGTGTGGTGAAAGCCAGGATGGAGATGGGTTGAGTTTAAAGCCATTTAGCAAGTCTTTATTCCCTGCATAATCACTCTGATGCCTCAGCTGCCCCCACCTGAGCTTCTGTTCATGTATGTTAAAGCGAGCCTGGAAATTTGGGGAGACTAGCTGCAGAGGGAGTATTTCTTCTTTCTCCCCATCTTGCTCTGAAATTGCCCCACTGGCCTCCTAGCTGTGCCTTGCAACTCTACTCAAGATTCCCAGCCCAAATCTGCACCCTGGGGCTATCTATCATCTATCTCGCAGTCAGTCAGTCAGTCTGTCTATCTGTCTGCCTGCCTGACTGTCTGCCTATCTGTCCATCCACCCGGCTATCTCATCCTCTCTAAAATGAGTCTTTAAAGTATACTTTCTGTCCTATCCCTGCCTCCTCCTTCCATCGCCTCCCAGTACCACATTGGTCCAACAACTTGACATTTTTAAAAGAAGAAATCAGATTTCAAAACTACTCTGCTGAGCTTGGCATGGAGGTGCATACCCAGATTCCCAACGGTTGAGAGGCAGTTCAAGGCCAACCTGGGCTAAGGTGACCAGATACTAAAACCTACACACAACAAACAAACTACTCTGCCAATGTCTTCCCACCAAATTTAAACTAAAATCTAACTCCTTGTGAGCATCTAAACACTGCATAGGATTTGGCTCCTACCTACAAGCTTCCTTCACTGTTATTTATTAAAATCCACGCACATTGCCCTTGTGGCTGTTACTCAAATACAGGGGGCCTTTACCGAACACAGGGCATTTGAATGTTCTGTTAACTCTTCCCCTCCCACAGCTCAGCCCTCTGTTATTGGAGTCTAAGCTCAAGCCTTGTTTCTTTCAAGATGTCATTGCTCTAAGAATCTCTCCTTCCTCTCCTCTCCTCTCAAACTCATTATCTTTTACTGCCATCAAAGCGATGTTGTAGGAAAATTTTTTATATGATTATGTGTTTCTTTTTAATCTACTCCACTAGAATATAAAATCTGTGAAAGCAGGGAATGACTATCACAGCATGTGGGAAATCTGGCACATGGGAAACGCTCAGCAGTAGTCGGTGAGAGACCTTTCTTACTCAACTGTTAGTGGATAGACACCCTATTGCAACTGTCCTGTCCAAAGCCATTGTCTTGGTCATCTTGGGATCTGTGAAGTTGGGACAACATGATTTATTTCCTTTTCATTTGTTTCCTTTCCTGTTTTGTTTATTTCAAATCCAACTTACACAGTGCCCCAAACAGAAAATGTCAGTTATCCTTTAAGGCAGTGGTTCTCAACCTGTGGGTCACAACCCATTTGGGGGTCAAATATCAGATATCCTATATATCAGATATTTACATTACAATTCATAACAGTAGCAAAATTACAGTTATGAGGTGGCAGCAAAATAATTTTATAGTTAGGGGTCACCACAACATGAGGAACGGTGGGTCAAAGCAAGGTTGAGAACCACTGCTTTAAGGTCTGTGGGTAAAAACCTAAAATAAAGCAGCAACTTCCTTACCCACATCTTCCTCCCAGCACCTCCTTCTCCTGTGTTAGCTGGTTAGTTTGGGATTTACTCAAAATGCTTCTAGATAACATATCTGCATTGTTAATTTATGATATTTTCAGTTTGGGGAATTAATTGTTGGCTTTCCTCTACCAAAAAAAAGTGAGAATCTATTGGGCTTTGTATATGAGATGTGGTATTAGGGGCCACTTTCCTACTTCCCAAAGTACGAATGTTACCTTCCCACCCTGAGCCTTCCACTAGAGTTAGTCTTCATTTTGGTTGAACTAATATTGCATTCTCAAATTATTATGACTACTTAAATACAATTACAGCTCAGCAACACAGCAAAATAACTGCTCACCAACCTAGTCCCCAGGCGCTCCTGTTCAGCCTCCATCTACCAGAAAACTGGGAGCCCTCCTGCAATTCTGGGCCCACGATGCAGCTTGGAGAGTCTTTCTGTGGAAAATGGAAATAGAAAATTCTGCTCAGGTCTCCCTGGGTCTCAGGATGTTGTCTTGGTCCCGTCAATGAGATCTGGGAAAGCAGCTAGGTCTCCCTTAGGACACCATCTGATTATCTGTCTCCTGTTTCTGTACTCTGGCACCATAATGCAGCGTGCCTCTCTGGTGGCTCTCTCCTCTGTGGCAGCCTAAGGTATCGAATGATATTGACAACTGGTTTTCTAGAGGTACAGCTTTCAGGACATAGCTTTACAGAAGGTTCCAGATTTAGGAATGCACGTTGTAAGGGATCTGAAAAAGGGTCTTTTGATCACCCTACCAGAGTTAAGCATAACTTACTGTAGGAAAATTCCTTGCCCATACATGGCATTATGGATAAAAATTGTGTTCTCTTTCCCCCATATTCTTGTAGCTATAAATACACACATGTACACACACACACACACACACACACACACACACACACACACACACACCTGTATTGGAGATGGGACCTTTAAAGAAATAATTAGGTGAAGCAAGATTATAAGGATGTGGTCTTGGAGTCTTAGTTCAATAAGACTAGTATCCTTAAAAACATTCCCTAGGGGTCTTCTATACGGAAAAGTGGAGGTATTGGAACAGACAACACAAGCAGTATGTAACACAAGCAGAAAAGTCTTAGGGGGAAAACATCTCACCTGCCCTGGTTTTAAAGTCCTCTCTCTGGAACTGAAGACAGGACATTCCCACTGCATGAGTCACCTCAGCTGCAGGACTTCCTCATGGCAGACCTACTTGGCCCGCACACATGGTGATGTTCACCACATTTTGGAAATGAGAATGACTCACTCTGGCAGACAGGAACATGTATTCTGTCTAACTTGGTGTCCAAATTTCCTGGACAGGCCAGCCCTTTGGGAGACATACCTGGGTGTGTGTGCGTGCTGAATGGAATTTAGAATTCCTTTCTTGCTGGCCTGTGTGTGCTCAGCGGCATCTACAGAGGTGAAAGTATTTCACTTTTAAGACTCATCTTGATCCCTCGGGATTTACATGCTGGGTTACTTCGAGCTGAAGGAAAGCAGAATTTGTATGGACTTCATGCCTCCACCCAGGTTGGAATTTACAGCGTTATAAAAGCTTTTCATGGTCTTTGTAAAGTTTTAAAACTGTTAAATTTTAACTTTAACAACTCAGGTTGTAGGTTGATAGAGACACCCTGTAGGGATTCTCATAATGAGCAATGAATTTTCTCCTGAAAATGGAAAGGAGTTCATTCTGCTGGCTACAGACTCGTCTTTTCTAAGGGAGCCATTTTTCACTTGTCAGAGGATTTGAATTTTTTAAAAAAAATTGTCTGCAGTTATGTAGCATAGGTGTCTTAATCATAAATAAATTGGCTCCCGAGTGTCATTTACATATTGTTTCTTTCATGCCTCAGCCCGGGTTGTTTTTTGTTATTGGCTTTATTCTTTTTATCAGTGCGATACATGCACATGTTTTTAAAATTACATTTTATCAGGAAGAAAACAATGGCTCTTTATTCTGCCCTTCCCACCCCCATGCCCATTCCCCTGATGCCAGCACTTGTAACATCTTTCAGGGTTTTCTTCTGGTTCCTTCCACACTGCCAGATAATGTGCTTCTACTATTATTTCCTGATTTATCCACTGTCGACATTATCTATCGATTACGGTGTTAAGATGAATGAATGCTTAACTCTCTCAGCCTGTCCCCTCCTCACCTGTCCACATCCTCCTAATATAGTTATCTCACCATCTTTGGTAAATCAATAATCGGTGGTTTACATCACCGTGACACAGTAAATGAGGCCTCTGCAAGCTGAAGCCATCCACGTGACTGTTTTGTTGGACCTGGTGTCTGACTGACTCCCTCAACTCCTACTGTCCTTCTGTTACCAACACACGCAGGCCAGGTCTTTAACGACGGCCATGGGAGTAATCAGCTGCCTTCCGGTTGGATCTGAGGCCTACTCCACAGGAAAGAATCCAGGGCTGGCACTGTAAACCTGTCCAAATGCTCACGGCTGGGGAGTTCATAGGCCCTAAGAGAGACCTACTGTTGTCACTTTCCTAAATGGACATAATCTCAACATGCCTTCTGAGTCTTTTAGCTATACTCTTAGATTTGGGCTGCTGTCAGGCTTAACCAGAGAAGTTTGTTTTTACAGTGGGTGACAGTAACCGCAGAGACTCATCACTGGTCAAAGTCTTAACAGTAAGTGACCAGCCATCTAAATCACCTACTGCAAGGCTCGGGGAACGCCATGGAAGAAGGGACAGGAAGAACGCAAGCTGGAGGGTGGGAAGATGGCTCTGTGGGTGTAGGGCCTGCTGTGCAAGTATGACGACCTGAGTTCAGATCCCTCTAAAATCCACTTAAATCCGGGTAGAGCAACATGTATCTGTAACTCCAGCCCTCTTGTGGTAAGACAGGAGGTGGCAACAGGAGAATACCCAGAAGCTCAGAGTCCAGCTAGCCTGGCACACGCAGCAGTGAACAACGAGAGGCCCTGTCTCAAACAAGGTGGAAGGCAAGGACTGACTCCTGAGCCTGTTCTCTGTTCTCCACACACACAATGACACAATGGGGCATGTGCTCTCTCCCTCTCCCTCTCCCTCTTCCTCTCCCTCCCTCTCTCTCTCTCTCTCTCTCTCTCTCTCTCTCTCTCTCTCTCTCTCTCTCTCTCTCTCACACACACACACACACACACACACACACACAGATCGGTGGGGGTACATGTTTTTAAAAAAGAATGCAAGAGCTTGGGGAACAGGACTCCTGCGGTGGAATCTGTCATCCAGGGGCATAGCAATGCCATTATACTCATAAATTCCCAGCAGCTGTTATTTCCTGAACAAGATCAGGCCTGTCAAGGGCCCACCTCTCCCTGACGGTTTATAGACAGTTCAATGGTTGCTGGGGGAGGGGAAGCCATTTCTTCAGTGATGGAACCACTGGTAAATTGGCTGTACTCCTACAACTAATTCCTCACCCAGCTCATGTAAGCATTAGAATGAGTGGGTCAGCCTCCGAAAAGTCATGAGAGTAGAAGAGAAATCGGTCGGGGAGAGGAAGGAGTCAGTAAAAGTGGGAGAAGGACAAGAGAGGGCCATGATCAAACTACATCATATACATGAATAAAAATGTCACAAACTCATTGTTATATAGAATCGAGATATGCTGATAAAAAGATTACAAAAGAATCATGTACTTTTA
This sequence comes from Peromyscus eremicus, assembly GCF_949786415.1. Classification (NCBI taxonomy): domain Eukaryota; kingdom Metazoa; phylum Chordata; class Mammalia; order Rodentia; family Cricetidae; genus Peromyscus; species Peromyscus eremicus. The sequence continues at coordinate 11,513 of NW_026738100.1, forward strand.
GTACACCTTGTGTCTAACTATTTCAAAGAAAAGAAAATAGGGGATGAAGCAAGCACATACAGCCTTCTCTCCCCACATTTGACTGTGATCTGAAGGGGACCCTGTCTTCCTCAGCCAGGAAGACCTTCACCGCCTTCCAGAGTACAAGGCTGCTGTAAAGTGTGAGCCTGTCTTGACTCTCTCTCTTGGAGAATTTTCTTCTCTCCTTCTCCTCTGGAAACAGGGAAGATCATCCTTCATCCCTGGGCTTCATAACAGGTCTCGAGCCCTTTTAGAACCTACTATTTGAAGTTCTTTTAGTCAATTATCAACAAAAGTCTCTGAGTCTGTCCTTCCACTCTGAAACATTTTCTTGAATTTATGAGTGATAGTTCAATCACTAAAGTGCTTGCCTTATGAGCACAAGGAACTGAGTTACATACCTTAGGGGAAAAAAGCTGGAAATGATGACATTAATTTGTACTACTAATGCTAGAGACATGGACACAGGCAGGTCACTGGGCTCTCTGGCCAGCCAGCCAAACCAACACAACAAGCTCCTTGACATTGAGAGACTGTGCCTCAAAAGTATGAGGTGAATGATTCCTACACCCAAGGTTGACCTCTGGCCTCTATACACACAAGAATGAGTACCCAAATGAACTAACACACGCATACCCACAAAAATATCCTAAACATGTTATTCCTTCTGTGTGAAAAGCTATGGGGGAGCTTGTAGAGGCAGAGAGCATGTTGCTAGATGACAGGAGTGGGTGGAGACTGCTCAGTTGGCTTAGGGCTTCCTTGTAGGATGATAGAAATAGTCGGGAACTGGAGCGATGAGCTTGAATAGCCTTGCTACAGTCCTGCCGTCTTCTCTCTGCACTACACACCTTAAAACTGTGGAAATAGAAGGTCTTTTTTTAAATCATGCATGCTTTATCACAACTAAAACACACCTAGCCAGTGTAAATCACAGCCATGAAGAACTTACAAGATCTTCACATTGTATGTTGGTTTCAAACGATTGAGCTTGTAGGACCCTTGTGTCCAGACACCAGTGAAAATATGCTCTATATGTGAATTAAAGATGGCAGTTTCCCCATTAACATTTCAGAAAGTCAACTCAGGAGTAGTATACTCTTGATTCTAAGTGTTCTTCCCACACATCCTCTCGATATTTAACATCTAAGCCACTCATCTATCCTGAAGCTCCCCCAATAGGTGTCCTCTTGTTCACTGCAAGAATAAACACACATAGTTAGTTTAAGCTGAAAATATCAGAACCTCTTGTTGTTCTACAAAGATCCCAAGTCACTTCTGAATTTCTTCTCAGCCCTGTGTTTGGAAAGTGTGGTACTCAGCTGTTAGTAAATAACTGAATTAAAAATGGCAGCTGTGTATGAAAAGTTCTTACAAAACCGAGAGGAAGCAGTGATTCTCTGGACAAAGCATGCCGGATTTCCTGACTCTGTCACCCCAGGCACCATAGATGACAACTCTCTGGTCCTGACCAGAGGCCAGCCACCTGATTTTCTGGCCAGTGCTGCCTTTAGGTCCCCCAAACACAGCCTTCAAACTAGCAAATATGGACTGTTAATGCTTATGCTAAGAGCTTTGTGTGGATGGTTTTACTGAAACCTGACAAAATTGTTGTGTCCATCTCATAGATGAGAAAAGTGAGGATTGGAGAGACTAAATAGCCTGCCCCAAACTTTATAGGAAGGTAGTGACAGATCCTGGAGTCAAATGCAGGTTGACTAATTCTAAAGTCCAACCTGATGACCAATCAGGTAATACCTTGTGGTGCATTGAGTAAGAATGGCCCCCATAGGGCTCATATATTTGAATGCTTACTCACCAGGGAATGGACTGTTTGAAAAGATTAGAACGATTAGGAGGTGTGGCCTTGAGATTTCAAAAGTTGAGGCTAGGCCCCGTCTCTTACCCTGTCTGCCCGTGGAGCAGTATGTAAAGCTCTCAGCTACCATTCCAGCACCATGCCTGCCTGCTTGCCACCAAGCTCCCCATTATGATGATAATAGAACTGAAATTATAAGCAAGGCCTCAACTAGATCTTTTCCTTTATAAGAGTTACTTTGGTTATGGTGTCTCTTCACAGCAATAGAACAGTGACTAACATGTATCTCCTTTCTCAAGCTTATCTTTACCGTTTTGGGTCCTCTGATTATTGCACTGTTAATAACTGTTAAAAATAAATGAATCCACAAAACTTCAGGAGTAGCAATTATCATGAGACCCAGTTTTTCTTACAATATCATATTTACACCTGATGCCAACAAAATAGAGTTGTCAAGAGGAGGAGGGGACCAGGTGAAACTGTGGTTTTGACAGACAAGGGGCAACAGTCTGGTGAACCTCACTACAACCAAGACCCTGATAGAAATACAGTTCTGTATGCCACGGCCATGCACCCAGACCTTCACAGGCTGCTCGTCCAACATAGTTGGCCTCATGGTCCTGTGGTGAGACCCCTGGACCAGCTTCCCTCCAGTCCTGTCTCTGGGCTGCTTTGTTTTGGAGATCTCCTGCATGACTCACTAGATCCCCTGAGTGCCTCCAAATGAGGAAATCAAAATAGTGTATTACTAATAATGGAAGAAAATCCTAGAAGCATTTTGTGAATTGTCTTAGTTGATAAATGCAATACAAATTATTGATCAACTATATTTAACTTGAGACTGAGAAGAAATTAGTCTTTTTAACAGTCTAAGGTAGTGGTTCTCAACCTGTAAGTTACAACTCCTTTGGCAAACCTCTATCTCCAAAAATATTTACATTGTGATTTATAACAGTAGCAAAATTAGAGTTATAAAGTAGCAACGAAAATAATTTTATGGTTGGGGGTCAGTACAACACAAGGAACTGTATTAAAGGGCCACAGCATCAGGAAGATTAGGAACCACTGCACTAGGGAGATGTTTCAGTATTAAAGTGCTTGCCAAGCAGGCATGAGGATCCGAGTTTAATCCCTAGAACACACACAGAAGGGTCTGGTGAAATGTACTTTTAATCCTACCACTGGGGAGGCAGGAAGAGGAGGATCCCTGAGGCTCACTAGCAAGCCAATCTAATCTACCTGGGAAGTTCCAGGCCTGGTGGGTGGCTCCTGAGGAACAATACCCAAAGTTACCCTATGACCTCCACACACATCTGCACACATGTGAACACTCATACACACATACCCAAGTGGACATGCACTTAACAAGTGTGTACACACAAAGAGAGAAAGAAGGAAATGCTGTACTTTTTCTCTTGTGAGCTGACATAGAACCTTCACTGGGTATGTTTGATCACTTGTGTGAGGGCCTCACAGGTCCACAACAGAAGAGAGGGAGGTCCTACAATGCAAGCGAAGATGCCTTCACTCACTAGACATTTCCTCCAGGTGTGGTATATGTTCTTAAGTGTCCCCAGAAATATAAATACAGATGAGATCTAGTGCCTGTGGATGGAAGCACACACAAACAGTGAGAAAGTGTGAGCCCATGTGCCTAGGACAAACTTGGCAGCAGCTGCAGCCTAGGTCAAGAGTGGCGAGAGAAGCAGGTCTGACATAAAGCTGGCATTACATGTGAAGATGTGGGAAGGGTACTTTTAGCATTAGTTTTTTACTCACTATCATTTTAATCAAACCTCACACCAGGCATGTATTGTAATCTCAGCCAATACATAATGGTAAACTATCACATTAGAAGAAACTTTACAATTCCTTGAAAATCATTTAAGTTACAGGAGACGTTACATAATACTTTTATAACATTTTATTGGACTTAATAAAAAATCTTCAAGGATTTTCTTGAGATTTGTTACTGTTAACCACAGGTGAGCCTATTATCATTCATAAGTAACTGAGAAAATTCAGACTCGAATTTATTTTGCTGATAGAAAGATAGAGTGAGTGTCTTCCACTTCAACTAAAGTGGGGAATCTTAGCTCAGCTGATTCACCAGATCTTTCAAAAGAAATACCCCCCTCTCTCTCTCTCTCTCTCTCTCTCACACACACACACACACACACACACACACACACACACACACACACGCACACACACACACCACATCAGGCTCCTGTTTTCTAAACGTGTGCTTCTAACCCAAACACACACCTCTTTCTTTACCCCCAGTGTGAGCTTCTATTTCCTGATGCACTATGATTCCGAAATCATTTTCATAAGTGCTAGAAAAATACCTACCCAAATCTGCTAAATACAGTCCAAGAATGTACAAATGAATCATTCTATGGATGGTTGATAAACCCAAATAAAACACAGGCCAATAGAATATAATAACTCTTTTAATGATCAAGCCATGAAAAAGTGTACATTTATTTCAGGAATGATAGGATTAAAGAATTAAAAAAAATCTTCTCATATGATTCACTGTAATTAGTAAGATGAATGACAAAAAGTAATATGATCATCTTGATGGATGTAAAGAAAGCATTGGGTAAAATACAATATGAGCCACAATAGCAATTCTTTGTAAGATATAAATCGATGGAAATGTCTTTAACTTGATTAATGTGCAAACATGTTAGCATGTACATATGCAAATGTGTGTATATATGTGAATGCTGATATATAGGTGCATACATAAACACTCACTTCAAAAGCCAGCGTTCTGGTTAATGTCAAAACACTAGAAGACTTTTCATTGTAACAGATGGGATAGTATTTTTTTGGTTCCATGATGGTATATTCGAAAGACCTAAGTTAATCAACTGAAAGGTGTTAGGAATATGAGCAGGCATTAGTAAGATAAACTGTTGCAATGATAATATTAAAAGTAATTTGCTTGTACTCAAATAATAACCAGTTAGAAAACATAATAAAATGAAAATATTCCATTAAGTATTAGAATCAAAATCATCCTTTTGTTTCATCCCTTCAAGAAAGGAAAACCTTCTTGTTTAATGGATAAATTAATGAATATAATTAACTTTTCCCAAGCAGACCTCTACATTTAGTGTCATTCACATCAAAATGCTTGTGGCATTTTTATTCAACAAAATTACACTTAAATTTACTAACAAAGTTATTAAGTACAAAACCTTGGGAAAAACTGAGAGATATTCACCCCATCATACATCTGAAGACATAATCAAAGTAAAAACTATAATCATTAAAACTTGCATCAGATTAGATCAGAAAATTCACACACACACACACACACACACACACACACACACACACACACACACACACACACACAAGGACCCAATACATGTATGGGTATTGTTCATTTCAAATAAGCAAGAAAATAAAGTGGAGTATTCAGTACACAGTGACAACCAGGAAGCCATTGGGGAAAAAAAAAAAACGATCCTTTTTAATCCTTATATTAAGATGAACTCCAGATAGAGTGAAGATTTAAACATAAAACCATAGAAATACCAGAAGGGAGGTGTGTGTGTGTGTGTGTGTGTGTGTGTGTGTGTGTGTGTGTGTGTTACTTTTTGTTTGTTGATTGGTAGAGGGAAGGTTTTCCTGAGCATGACACCATCACAAACCATAATGGAAAAAGATTAGTAATATTGACTGTGTATGCTTAAAGTCTCTAAATTTAGCAAATTATTGAAATTTTAAAAGAATATACACCCTGACCTAGCAATTACAATTTTTAATTTATCCTCAAGCTATAGTTAAAAATAAAATGCGCTCAGGAAGAAAAGATATCGTGTGAGGATATTTGCTGAAAAATATTTTACCATAGCAAAAGAAAAAACTTGCAACAACATCGTACCCATCGATAAGGGTCCAGTTACCTAAAATGCAGTACAATCATGGGGTGAACCAGATGCAGCCATTAAAACAGGACATCAGAGGTCTGTAAGTGTGGGAATGGAAGGAATCCAAGGCACTATTAATTTAATAGAAGCTACATACAGATTGGAAATGCAGTCCTGTTATTTACTTACAGAACACAAGCATCTGCCATTTGTACTCTGTAATCTACAAAAACTTTACCTGCATTATATGTCAATTCTATCTCCTTTCTCCTCAGATCACAATCCTTTTTTTTTTTTTTAAAACCGGCTTTCTCCTCTCAGCAGATGGAGTATTTCAGGGCAGCCTTCCCCAGCCTTCTCCATAGCATGACCCATACACAATATGGTAGTGTTTCTGTGGGATATCAAAAGAAGAGATGAGGTTGCTTTAGGAGTAAAGGAGCCTCCAGGATGGACAGGATGCCCAACCAGTGGCCAGCATCACCCAGTACTTCCAGCTATTCCAATGTACAGGGCACAGGAGTCTCCCCTCTGGCATCCTGGCAATCAGGCATAGACTGCAAGAGGAGCTTAGCCTTGAGGAAGGATATAAGGGTTAAAGATGAAGACTGGGTGGGGATCAAGGAAGAGCTGAAGAGTGGCATCTGAGGTCTTGCACTCATAGCAGCCCCAGTCCTCAGGGAGAGATGCCAGCTGTGCCACCTTCCAGCAACCTCAGACACATTGGCACGTGTTAGACTGTGAGATCCCATCTGAAGATGAGCTGACTCTGGCAGCGTAGGACATTAGCTCACATGGGGACAGACACAGGTGGGATCCTGGCTCTGTCACTTACTAGTTGTGTGACCTTAAATACGTCACCTTATCTCTCTTGGCAACCTATGGGTAACCTCAGCAATGATACCTGATTTCCAGCTACCTTGGAAGACTGGGAAAGGGAAGAAAGAATAATGTGCTGATTTTTATGTCTTGCCAAGAAAAGAAGTTTGACTTCAAAGCAACCCTTCATTTGGTTACATCAGGAGCTGACGACTTAGCTGTTTAACTCTTTACTCACATGTTCAAGTTCCTCAGTTCAATTCCCCAGCACAAACAATAAAGTATGCACAAACTGTCTGATTCCAGTGGTGCAATGTTGCTTCATCCTGCCATATCTGTCTCTATCTATCCAAGACCACTGACACCTAAACCCCCTTTAATTCACAGAGAGTCTCTCTAGCCATCCACATTTCTTCTTATGCCTTCTTTCTACTACACATCCTCTACTCCCCTATACTCCTAATTCCAGGGATAGAGTGCAAAATGCAAATACCCAGGGGCAGAAGCAACATAAAATGTTCCACTCACCCTCTAAAGTGACCATCATCCTCCAGAATATATTCTGACTTTACACTTTACTCGATTTTCTGTTTTTCATGGTCCAGGCAAATTGTGCTTGGTGGGACCTCAGTTTGATCTAAAATCTAGAGCTGAGTACTTCAAGTCCTAGACTGTATCTAACCTTCAGGATCAGGAACATGGCAAACTCTTACTCGTGGATTTCAGGCAACTTCCCAGGGCAACTGTCCTATAAGGGACAAAACCTATACTGCAGCCTCCCTAAAATCCAGTCCCCTCCTCTCTAGAATGCAGGGGTTCCTCCACACTCACCATGACAGCAAGAAGAATGCATGAGAATTCTTCATTAGCTCAGTCTGGAAGCTATGTCACATCTCCTATGTGGACAGACCATGGACCAGAATGCGGCAAATGATATGTTCTAACTGTTGGGGGTTAAGGGAGGTAGAACTCTTGAGATTTCTGAAAGGAACAGACAATCAGACATTGGCAGCATTGATCAAAGATTTATGGGCTATAGATGCCAACAGAGACCCTCTGTCTTTATTCTCAGCAGATCCCAGTAGTGTGTGGACAGGGGTAGACTTTCATCAAGGTTACACACAGGGGCAGCCTGGTACTGAGTGCACACTTCCACCCAGGCTGCATGCTAGAGATGTGAAGGAACCAGCCCTTCCTTGGGCAGTTTTCATTCTGGTGCAGCTTCATACAAGATCTTGGTTTATTTGGGTAGCAAAGCACATTTATAATTGCTTGGATCCGCAGATTCCTTCAACTTCATTTTCTTTTGTGATTTGAAATGAAGTACACACAAATCCTGACCCCAAGCTACCATGGAAATATCGACAATTTCTTCTAATCACCAGGAATCCTGGCAGGAGCTGCTGCTCTGAGCTCAATGGCTGTGTCAGCAGCTGGGTGAGAAGACATTTTATTGAGGAAAGCCCAGTGAGATGCTTAGCACCAGACAGGGCTCCTCTCACTGGCTGGATCCTCTGTGTTTGCCTTTGGAGCGCTTCCTGGACTGGCAGTATTAGAGTCACCGGGAAACTGGATACAAGTGCAGATCCCCAGACCCACAGCAAGCCCTTCACACTCAGAAACTGTGGGTGGGACTCAGAGATCTCTGTTTCAGCTGGAGAGTTAGTGGCATGCCAAGTGAACACCACTTCTGACTCCTGCTTTCATGCCTGCTCAGAAGAGCTCCTTGTTTATGGCTTTGAGAAGGCAGGGGAAGATGCTAGATGTACTCAGGCTTGAGTCTTCATTTATCTACTTAAATTCCAAGAGATTTCAAAGAAAGACTATCCTGGTTGTTTGAAATCCTAAATTCAGATGAGAGTCACCTTGGAAAATTTTTTAAATAATATTTTTACTTATTCTTTGAAAATGTCATGTATTTCATACAATATATTTTAACATATTCATCTACCACTACCTTTCTCCAGGCCCCCCAATACCTCCACCCTGTCTTCCTTCCAACCTCATATCCTCTTTTTTGTTGTTGTTGTTATTGATAACCCCCAAGTCCAATTCATGTTGCCCTTATTCACATGGGTGTGGGACCATCCACTTTGTGAACAACCTATCAGTGGCCAATGCAGAGTAACTACATGGGAAGTTTTTTAGCATCCCTGTACTCAAGTCCAGCCTCAGAAACTGATTCCATAAACTTAGGCCAAGTCCCAGACCCGCACAGCATTTCAAATGTTCTCCCGGTGGCTTCAATAGGCACCCATGTTGAAGAGCACTGTCCTGAAGGTTAAGTAGTAGGAACAATAACTTTCTTCTCCCAGATATTGACCCTACATTTCTGACAAGGCAGATGCATTTGGGTAGGAGTGTGGATCTTAGTTAATTCCCACTGAAGGTTATATACATGTCTTCTAAAATATCCGTGAGAGAGCACCACTAAAAACTATAGAAAGTCCTGAGTTCCCTTCCCCTTACCACTAACTCCTCCAGTCCACCATAGATTCTGCTGCTTTGCATGGGGCTAGCACTCAGAGTTTCCCCTATCTGGGTAGGACAAACTTCTTGAAGATGTGAAGGAGCCTCAAATTAATATTAATATCAAATCAAGCCCCCTCAGTAAGAGTCACTCTGGTGTGACAAGTTCCATCTCCAGTCCATACCATCTCCCAATTCAGCATATTAATGCTGCGCTGACCTTCCTAACCCTATCTGTGTGATCGGCCAGGTACCATGAATAATAAAATAGACAGGACCAGAAGAGAACAGCATCCTGGCACCTGGGACAAGAGTGTGGGCCAAACTCTGCTGTGATCTGGCCTGTCCCTTCCTAGCAAGCTGTGGATTTAGATTTTTTTCCTGGGGTGGATGCAGGGGTCACCAGAGTGTTCAACAAGTTATGTCATCATAATCAGATACTTTCTTGTACACACACACACACACACACACACACACACACACACACAAGAGGGGAGTGTTGTGACTGACCCCTTGGAAACATTAAGAACCCCACTAGATGATGGAAAGTGTGGCCTGATGTTCCCCCCTGCCCTCAGATAGTTGCATAAGGGAATATAGGTAACCTGAACTCATGTCTTTCTTTGCTACTCTCTTGAGGAGGATTCCTTAAAGAGGATGGCTTGAGAAAACCAAGTTTTTCCTTGGTTTCTCTTGGAGGAAATCAGAATCTGCATTCAGAATCTTCCTCTGTGGCTAGGCACCGTAGTACATGTCTATAGTCCAGCACTCTAGATTTAGAAAAAGGAGGATTGTGGGTTCTAGGCTAGCATGGGCTGCATAGTGAGATGTGCCTCAAAATAAAAACATCTTTCTATGTGATGAGGCAAGGTGTCTAACCTTTTTGCCTGTCAGTTCTCTTATCTGTAAAAAAATAAATTGTATTTGAATCTGTCTCACGAGCTCATTGCATGGATTAAAATATGTGTGGTGTGAGCTGGATTTAGTCACTATTTAATGAAAGTCATTGCTATATTCAACTGCTTATCCACAGTGGGTTCTAGGCTAGCATGGGCTGCATAGTGAGATGTGCCTCAAAATAAAAACATCTTTCTATGTGATGAGGCAAGGTGTCTAACCATTTTGCTTGTCAATTCTCTTGAGGTTTTGAGGGCATGGGTGCCACCTGGATGCATGGACCTATTAGAACACAGTCATGGGGTTCAGCCTCACAAAGGCTAGGGATGCATCTTAGAGGTCTACCAATCCACCCAGCTTTGTATTCCAGACCACAGAAAGGCTGGGGTGCCTGAGGAGTATGGCTTCTCATCCTGTCCCCATGTCATAGCCTCACACTTCCTACTGGCAGGTGCCCTCACCATTTGTTGCTCAGAAGGTGGCCAGTGTTGGTTCTCTTATCCCAGCACTAGCATAAGGCATGGCCTAAGACTAAGGCTGCACTGGCTTCCCAAGCAACTTCGTCTCACAGTGGATGACCCCCAACACACACACACACACACACACACACACACACACACACACACACACACACCATCCCTGGCCTGCTTATCCCTCAAGCCTCTCCTTTCCCTTTGTAAAACCCAATGCTCATCTTGCCTTTTCCCTTTAAGGCATTTTGGACCCATGTCTCTTCAAGGTTCTTGTTAGTTATAACCGATGGTTAGGAAAATGATGTTCTGTCCTCAGGAATCTCTTAAAGGTCAAAGGCAATCCAATACAGTAACTAGGTGTACTGAGAATGTCCTCTTAACCACGCACTAATCTTTCTTGATTGAGAACATACATGTATAGACTGTTTTGATCAAATCTACCCCAAATCCCTCCACTCAAATCCTCCCTTATCCCCAAAGCCAACTCTTCCCTTCCAAGCTCACATGCTTTTTTAAAAACTCACCAAGTCCACCTGTGTGTGCATGTGTGCAGGGCATCTGCTGGAGCTTGGGGAAGCCAGGCACTAATCTTTAAGATCCACATATTAGGGAATTTATTCCTCAAACCAGCTATGCAAGATGGGGATCATTTGTCTCACTATTGTCCAGGTGAGGAAACAGGCACAAACAATGACGGATGTTCAGCATACAGGAAAAAATCCAGGGATGGTATCCATCCTCTATTTAAAAGTTGAGAAAATTCGTTGGTACCATAGCTAATGCTCCCCAGATCTGTGGTCCAGCTTTAAATTGAGAAATTCAAACCCAAGTGAAAGCTTACCTCTTTTCTTTCCTCCTCTCTTTCTTCCCCATCCTCCTCCCTTATTCTTGTCATTGAACTTGGAACTGATCTCAGTTTTAAATGTGCTAGGCAGGTGTTCCACCACTGAGCTACATTCCCTTCAGCCCTTGTTCTTTGTTTTGTTTTTAGGCAAAATTTATGCTACGTAGCCCAGGCAGGATTGGAACTTGATTATGCAACTCAGGATGGCCTTGAACATGTAATTCAATGGTCCTGTCTCTGCCTCCAATATACTAGAATTATAGGCATGCAGCACCATGTTTGACAAGCTTATCGTTGTCTTTCTGTAAAACTTCTGTCCAAAGTAAAAAGCAGCCAAACTAGACAGCCTCATGAAGTTGTTATTTCCACCTTCACCCTGTCCTGCTATTAAAAGTAACCATTACTAGTAATGTAAGAACCTGTAAGTATCTGCTGTGACCTCTGTAGCCTGGCTTATTGTCCCCACATCCAGAGTCTGAAGCACAGAGATGACTCTTGGCTCATGCTGCCTTCAACAGCCTTCCATTTCTCACACTGGCAGAGAAGAGTGCACATCTGGTTGATAATGACATGTGAAGTTTCCAGGCATTTTTGCTTTGCTATACAAATCAGAACTAATAGGGTAAGCATTGCACTCAGAGGTGGTGAGCTGTTTTCATTATCCATATTTCAAAGGCCATAAAAAAGAATAAGAAACAGAGCTAAAAACACAAAGCAAACATCTTAATATCTCTGAATCCAAAGTCTATGCGGTCTTCTCACTCAGTGATGTGTGAGTTGTCAGAGAGCAGGAAAAGTGGCAAGGTGTTACTTTTAAATGTTAAAATTCACCAAACGTTGCTCCCAACTGATCTGGATGTGTTAGTACAGTGCTTTGCCACAAAGTCCCAACTACATAGGAGTGAAAACACAGCCATATGTCAGTTTCTTTGTTGATGTGACAAAAATTCATGTTTAAAAAAAAAGAAAGAAAAAGGAAGTGTCTCTGTTAGGGTTTCTATTACTGTGAAGATACTCTATGACCATGACCATGGCAACTCTTAGGAAGGAAAAACATTCAATTGGAGTGGCTTACATTTTTGGAGGTTTAGTCCATTATCATCATGGTGAGACATGGTGGCGTGCAGGCAGACATGGTGCTGGAGAAATAGCCAAGTGTCTTATAGCTTCACTTGTAGGCAACAGGAAGTGGGCGTGGCTTGAGCATGTATGAGACCTCAAAGCCCACCCCCACAGTGACACACTTCCTCCAACAAGGCCACACCTCCTACTAGTATCACTCCCTTTAGGGTCCATTTTCTTTCAAACTACCACAGCAGGAAAGAAAGAAAAAGAAAGAACCCAAGAAAAGCAGGGTTCATTGTCATTTGTGGTTTGATGGCACAGTCCAGCAGGGAGGGAAAGATGCTGTGTGAGAGTGCCCCCGGCTGTGGTGGCAGAAGTGTGAGGTGGTGGTCACACTGTATTCCCAGTGGAAAGCAGACTGCTCCTGTTCCATCTACTTTCTCAACTTTACTCAGTCCCAGACTCAGGCCTGTGGGATAGTGGGGTCTTCTCTCCTTCAGTAAACTGCTCTGGAAACACCCTCATGGACACACCATGAAATGTGTCTCTTAAGTGTTCCTAAATTCAGTCAGGTTGACCATGAAGATTAATCATCATACATGACTCGTCACGGTAAAAGCCCAAAACTGCTTGGGTTTTGTCCTCACCACTGACACTCATTAACTGTCCAGCCTTGAGCATCTCTGGAAATTTATTAGTGTTCCCAGTCTTCTCAGATGACAGTGACGTTAACAACCCCCATTCCAAATGTGGTCAGTGTGAGGAATGAAAGCCTCATCTGTAGAACATGTTCCCTTGTTTCACTTCAAGCCTTTTAAAACCAGCTGGGCCAATCCCCTGTATCTCATTTCCTTTGTCAAAATAACTAATAATGTAGTTCTGTTTTCTGTCTGGGCCAGTCCTGCAGAATAAGAATTAAAAAGTAAATAATCCCAAAACTCTGTGTGTTTAAACATGTGTGTATGTGTATGTTTGTATGTGTAAATACATGCGTGTGTCCATGTATATATGTGTGTTTGCGTGTGTGTGTCTATGCATGCATATGTGTACATAAATGTGTGTATGTATACATGTGTATATATGTGTTAATTTTTATGTCAACTAGGCACAAATCTAAATATATCTGGGAAAAGGGAATCTTAATTGAGCAAATTCCACCATAAGACTAACCTGTGGCGAGTCTTTGGGGTATTGTCTTGATTAACAATTGCTGTGGATGGGCCCAGCTCACTGTGGGCAGTGCCACCCCTAGGCAGGTGGTCCTGGGATGTAGAAGAAAGTAAAATGAGCAAGCCAAGGGAAGCAAGCCAGCAAGCAGCGCTCCTCCATGGTCTGTGCTTCAAGTTCCTGCCCGGACTTCCCTCAGTGGTGGATTGTAACCCTGTTGTAAGATGAAATAAACCTTTCTTCTGGTTGCTTTTGGTAGTGTTGT
>NW_026738101.1:0-25236 GCF_949786415.1 Peromyscus eremicus
TGGGAGCGCAATAGTGACTCTTCTTACCACAAAACAATTCTTGCTCGTAGGACCAGAAACTGCATGTGATTCAACTCCATTTAGGACTGGGAAACAAATGCTAGCTCGCCTTACAAGAAACACACTCTGCTTTTGTGGAAAGAGCACTCTTCTACTCTACTGTGTTTCCTATAGGGCCAGAACAGTGAACTTGCTGAGTACAAAAGAACTGTGCTTCCTAGTACACATGGGCCATATCTAGTTCAACTCTGCTTAGGATCCTGACAAGAACAGTAGATCCTCTTCAGTGCAATACACTGTACATGCTGGGAACAGACGCCAGTGCTTTTTGCCCTGTGTATGACAATGGGAGCGCAACAGTTACTCTTATTACCAGAAAAAACTCTTGCTCGTAGGACCAGAAACTGCATGTGATTCAACTCCATTTAGGACTGGGAAACAAACGCTAGGCTCGCCTTACAAGAAACACACTCTGCTTTTGAGAAAAGAGCACTCTTCTACTCTACTGTTTTTTCTATGGGGTCCAAACAGTGAGCTTGCTGAGAACAAAAGAACTGTGCTTCCTACACACACGGACCATATCTAGTTCAACTCTGCTTAGGAAACTGACAAGAACAGTAGCTCCTCTTCAGTCCAATTCATGGTACTTGCTGGGAACAGACGCAAAGGCTTTTTGCACTGTGTATGGCAAAGGGAGCGCAATAGTGACTCTTCTAACCAGAAAACAACTCTTGCTCGTAGGACCAAAAACTGCCATGTGTATTTGAACTCCTTTTAGGACTGGGAAACAAATGCTAGCTCGCCTTACAAGAAACACACTCTGCTTTTGAGAAAAGAGCACCCGTCTACTCTACTGTGTTTCTATGGGGTTCGAACAGTGAGCTTGCACAGAAGTTCGAACAGTGAGCTTGCACAGAACAAAAGAACTGTGCTTCCTACACACACGGGCCATATCTAGTTCAACTCTGCTTAAGAAACTGACAAGAGCAGTAGCTCCTCTTCAGTCCAATACACTGTACTTGCTGGAACCAGAAGCGAGTGCTATTTGTACTGTGTATAGCAATGGGAGCACAATAGTGACTCTTCTTATCAGAAAACAACTCTTGCTTGTAGGACCAAAAACTGCATGTGATTCAACTCCATTTAGGACTGGGAAACAAATGCTAGCTCGCCTTAGAAGAAACACACTCTGCTTTTGAGAAAAGAGCACTTTTCTACTCTACTGTTTTTCTTATATGGCTAGAACAGTGAGCTTGCTCAGAAGAAAAGAACTTTGCTTCCTACACACACGGGCCATATCTAGTTCAATTCTGCTTAGGAAACTGACAAAAACAGTAGATCCTCTCCAGTCCAATACACTGTACTTGCTGGGAACAGACGCCAGTGTTATTTGCCCTGTGTATGACAATGGGAGCGCAATAGTGACTCTTCTTACCAGAAAACAACTCTAGCTTATAGGACCAGAAACTGCATGTGACTCAACTCCATTTAGGATTGGGAAACAAATGCTAGCTCGTCTTACATGAAATAAACTCTGCTTTTGAGAATAGGGCACACATCTACTCTACTGTGTTTCCTATGGGGTCCAAACAGTGTGCTTGCTCAGAACAACAAAACTGTGCTTCCTACACACACGGGTCATATCTAGTTCAACTCTGCTTAGAAAACTGACAAGAACAGTAGCTCCTCTTCATTCCAATACACTATACTTGCTGGGAACAGACACGAGAGCTATTTGCACTGTATATTGCAATGGGAGCGCAATAATGACTTTCCTTACCAGAAAACAGCTCTTGCTCGTAGGACCTGAAACTGCATGTGATTCAACTCCATTTAGGACTGGGAAAAAAACGCTAGCTCGCCTTACAAGAAACACACTCTGCTTTTCAGAAAAGAGCACTCTTCTACTCTACTGTGTTTCCTATGGTTTCGAACAGTGAGCTTGCTCAGAACAAAAGAACTGTGCTTCCTACGCACACGGGCCATATCTAGTTCAACTCTGCTTAGGAAACTGACAAGAACAGTAGCTCCCCTTCAGTCCAATACACTGTACTTCTTGGGAAAAGACGCGAGTGCTATTTGTACTGTGTATGGAAATGGGAGCGCAATAGTGACTCTTCTTACCAGAAAACAACTCTTGCTCGTAGGACCAAAAACTGCAATTGATTCAACTCCATTTAGGACTGGGAAACAAATGCTAGCTCGACTTACAAGAAACACACTCTGCTTTTGAGAAAAGAGCACTCTTCTACTCTAATGTGTTTCCTATAGGGCCAGAACAGTGAGCTTGCTCAGAACAAAAGAAATGTGCTTCCTACACACACGGGCCATATCTAGTTCAACTCTGCTTGGGAAACTGACGAGAACAGTAGCTCCTCTTCAGTCCAATACACTGTACTTACTGGGAACAGACGCGAGTGCTATTTGCACTGTGTACGGCAAGGGGGCACAATAGTGACTCTTCTTGCCAGAAAACAACTCTTGCTCTTAGGACCAGAAACTGCATTTGATTCAATCCACTCAGGACTGGGAAACAAACGCTAGCTCGCCTTACAAGAAACACACTCTGCTTTTGAGAATAGAGCACACTACTTCTCTACTGTGTTTCCTATGGGGTCCAAACAGTGAGCTTGCTCAGAACAAAAGACTTGTGCTTCCTACACACAGGGGTCATATCTAGTTCAACTCTGCTTAGGAAACTGACAAGAACAGTAGCTTCTCTTCAGTCCAATACACTGTACTTGCTGGGAACAGACGCGAGTGCTATTTGCACTGTGTATGGCAATGGGAGCGCAATAGTGACTTTCCTTACCAGAAAACAACTCTTGCTCGTAGGACCTGAAACTCCATGTGATTCAACTCCATTTATTACTGGGAAAGAAATGCTAGCTCGCCTTACAAGAAACACAGTCTGCTTTTGAGAAAACAGCACTCTTCTACTCTACTGTGTTTCCTATAGCGCCAGAAGAGTGAGCTTGCTCAGAACAAAAGAACTGTGCTTCCTACACACGGCCATATCTAGTTCAATTCTGCTTAGGAAACTGACAAGAACAGTAGCTCCTCTTCAGTCCAATACAATGTACTTGCTGGGAACAGACGGCAGTGCTATTTGCACTGTGTATGGAAATGGGAGCACAATAGTGACTCTTCTTACCAGAAAACAACTCTTGCTCGTAGGACAAGAAACTGCATGTGATTCAACTCCATTTAGGACTGGGAAACAAACGCTAGCTCGCCTTACAAGAAACACACTCTGCTTTTGAGAAACGAGCACTCTTCTTCTCTACTGTGTTTCCTATGGGGTCCGAACAATGAGCTTGGTCAGAACAAAAGAACTGTGCTTCCTACACACACAGGCCATATCTAGTTCAACTCTGCTTAGGAAACTGACTAGAACAGTAGCTCCTCTTCAGTCCAATACACTGTACTTGCTGGGAACAGACGCGAGTGCTATTTGCACTGTGTACGGCAATGGAAGCACAATAGTGACTCTTCTTACCAGAAAACAACTCTTGCTCTTAGGACCTGAAACTGCATTTGATTCAATCCACTTAGGACTGGGAAACAAATGCTAGCTCGCCTTACAAGAAACACACTCTGCTTTTGAGAAAAGAGCACTCTTCTACTCTACTGTGTTTCCTATGAAGTCCGAACAGAGAGCTTGCTCAGAACAAAAGAACTGTGCTTCCTACATCCGGGCCATATCTAGTTCAACTCTGCTTAGGAAACTGACAAGAGAAGTAGCTCCTCTTCAGTCCAATACACTGTACTTGCTGGGAACAGAATCGAGTGCTATTTGCACTGTGTATGGCAATGGGAGCGCAATAGTGACTTTCCTTACCTAAAAGCAACTCTTGCGTGTAAGACCAAAAACTGCATGTGATTCAACTCCATTTAGGACTGGGAAACAAACGCTAGCTCGCCTTACAACAAACAAAATCTGCTTTTGAGGAAAGAGCACTAATCTACTCTACTGTGTTTCCTATGGTGTCCGAACAGTGAGCTTGCTCAGAACAAAAGAACTGTGCTTCCTACACACACGGGCCATATCTAGTTCAACTCTGCTTAGGAAACTGACAAGAACAGTATCCTCTCTTCAGTCCTATACACTCTACTTGCTGGGAACAGACGCCAGTGCTATTTGCACTGTGTATGGCAAAGGGAGCGAAATAGTGACTCTTCTTATCAGAAAACAACTCTTGATCTTAGGACCAGAAACTGCATGTGATTCAACTCCACTTAGGTCTGGGAAACAAACGCTAGCTCGCCTTACAAGAAACACGCTCTGCTTTGAGAAAAGGGCACACTTCTACTCTACTGTGTTTCCTATGGGGTCCTAACAGTGAGCTTGCTCAGAACAAATGAACCGTGCTTCCAAACACACGGGCCATATCTAGTTCAACTCTGCTTAGGAACCTGACAAGAACAGTAGATCCTCTTCAGTCCAATACACTGTACTTGCTGGGAACAGACGCGAGTGCTATTTGCACTGTGTATGGCAATGGGAGCGCAATAGTGACTCTTCTTACCAGAAAACAACTCTTGCTCGTAGGACCAGAAACTGCATGTGATTCAACTCCATTTAGGACTGGGAAACAAACGCTAGCTCGCCTTACAAGAAACACACTCTGCTTTTGAGAAAAGAGCACTCTACTACTCTACTGTGTTTCCTATAGTGCCAGAACAGTGAGCTTGCTAAGAACAAAAGAATTGTGCTTCCTACACACACGGGCCATATCTAGTTCAACTCTGCTTAGGAAACTGACAAGAACAGTAGCACCTCTTCAGTCCAATACACTGTACTTGCTGGGAACAGACGCAAGTGCTATTTGCTCTGAGTATGGCAATGGGAGCACAATAGTGACTCTTCTTACCAGAAAACAACTCTTGCTCTTAGGACCAGAAACTGCATGGGATTCAACTCCATTTAGGACTGGGAAACAAACGCTAGCTTGCCTTACAAGAAACACACTCTTCTTTTGAGAAAAAAGCACTCTTCTTCTCTACTGTGTTTCCTATGGGGTCTAAACAGAGAACTTGCTCAGAACAAAAGAACTGTGCTTCCTACACACACGGGACATATCTAGTTCAACTCTGCTTAGGAACCTGACAAGAACAGTAGCTCCTCTTCAGTCCAATACACTGTACTTGCAGGGAACAGACTCCAGTGCTATTTGCACTGTGTATTACAATGGGAGCGCAATAGTGACTCTTCTTACCACAAAACAATTCTTGCTCGTAGGACCAGAAACTGCATGTGATTCAACTCCATTTAGGACTGGGAAACAAATGCTAGCTCGCCTTACAAGAAACACACTCTGCTTTTGTGGAAAGAGCACTCTTCTACTCTACTGTGTTTCCTATAGGGCCAGAACAGTGAACTTGCTGAGTACAAAAGAACTGTGCTTCCTATACACATGGGCCATATCTAGTTCAACTCTGCTTAGGATCCTGACAAGAACAGTAGATCCTCTTCAGTGCAATACACTGTACATGCTGGGAACAGACGCCAGTGCTTTTTGCCCTGTGTATGACAATGGGAGCGCAACAGTTACTCTTATTACCAGAAAAAACTCTTGCTCGTAGGACCAGAAACTGCATGTGATTCAACTCCATTTAGGACTGGGAAACAAACGCTAGCTTGCCTTACAAGAAACACACTCTGCTTTTGAGAAAAGAGCACTCTTCTACTCTACTGTTTTTTCTATGGGGTCCAAACAGTGAGCTTGCTGAGAACAAAAGAACTGTGCTTCCTACACACACGGACCATATCTAGTTCAACTCTGCTTAGGAAACTGACAAGAACAGTAGCTCCTCTTCAGTCCAATTCATGGTACTTGCTGGGAACAGACGCAAAGGCTTTTTGCACTGTGTATGGCAAAGGGAGCGCAATAGTGACTCTTCTAACCAGAAAACAACTCTTGCTCGTAGGACCAAAAACTGCATGTGTATTTGAACTCCTTTTAGGACTGGGAAACAAATGCTAGCTCGCCTTACAAGAAACACACTCTGCTTTTGAGAAAAGAGCACCCGTCTACTCTACTGTGTTTCCTATGGGGTTCGAACAGTGAGCTTGCACAGAACAAAAGAACTGTGCTTCCTACACACACGGGCCATATCTAGTTCAACTCTGCTTAAGAAACTGACAAGAGCAGTAGCTCCTCTTCAGTCCAATACACTGTACTTGCTGGAACCAGAAGCGAGTGCTATTTGTACTGTGTATAGCAATGGGAGCACAATAGTGACTCTTCTTATCAGAAAACAACTCTTGCTTGTAGGACCAAAAACTGCATGTGATTCAACTCCATTTAGGACTGGGAAACAAATGCTAGCTCGCCTTAGAAGAAACACACTCTGCTTTTGAGAAAAGAGCACTTTTCTACTCTACTGTTTTTCTTATATGGCTAGAACAGTGAGCTTGCTCAGAAGAAAAGAACTTTGCTTCCTACACACACGGGCCATATCTAGTTCAATTCTGCTTAGGAAACTGACAAAAACAGTAGATCCTCTCCAGTCCAATACACTGTACTTGCTGGGAACAGACGCCAGTGTTATTTGCCCTGTGTATGACAATGGGAGCGCAATAGTGACTCTTCTTACCAGAAAACAACTCTAGCTTATAGGACCAGAAACTGCATGTGACTCAACTCCATTTAGGATTGGGAAACAAATGCTAGCTCGTCTTACATGAAATAAACTCTGCTTTTGAGAATAGGGCACACATCTACTCTACTGTGTTTCCTATGGGGTCCAAACAGTGTGCTTGCTCAGAACAACAAAACTGTGCTTCCTACACACACGGGTCATATCTAGTTCAACTCTGCTTAGAAAACTGACAAGAACAGTAGCTCCTCTTCATTCCAATACACTATACTTGCTGGGAACAGACACGAGAGCTATTTGCACTGTATATTGCAATGGGAGCGCAATAATGACTTTCCTTACCAGAAAACAGCTCTTGCTCGTAGGACCTGAAACTGCATGTGATTCAACTCCATTTAGGACTGGGAAAAAAACGCTAGCTCGCCTTACAAGAAACACACTCTGCTTTTCAGAAAAGAGCACTCTTCTACTCTACTGTGTTTCCTATGGTTTCGAACAGTGAGCTTGCTCAGAACAAAAGAACTGTGCTTCCTACGCACACGGGCCATATCTAGTTCAACTCTGCTTAGGAAACTGACAAGAACAGTAGCTCCCCTTCAGTCCAATACACTGTACTTCTTGGGAAAAGACGCGAGTGCTATTTGTACTGTGTATGGAAATGGGAGCGCAATAGTGACTCTTCTTACCAGAAAACAACTCTTGCTCGTAGGACCAAAAACTGCAATTGATTCAACTCCATTTAGGACTGGGAAACAAATGCTAGCTCGACTTACAAGAAACACACTCTGCTTTTGAGAAAAGAGCACTCTTCTACTCTAATGTGTTTCCTATAGGGCCAGAACAGTGAGCTTGCTCAGAACAAAAGAAATGTGCTTCCTACACACACGGGCCATATCTAGTTCAACTCTGCTTGGGAAACTGACGAGAACAGTAGCTCCTCTTCAGTCCAATACACTGTACTTACTGGGAACAGACGCGAGTGCTATTTGCACTGTGTACGGCAAGGGGGCACAATAGTGACTCTTCTTGCCAGAAAACAACTCTTGCTCTTAGGACCAGAAACTGCATTTGATTCAATCCACTCAGGACTGGGAAACAAACGCTAGCTCGCCTTACAAGAAACACACTCTGCTTTTGAGAATAGAGCACACTACTTCTCTACTGTGTTTCCTATGGGGTCCAAACAGTGAGCTTGCTCAGAACAAAAGACTTGTGCTTCCTACACACAGGGGTCATATCTAGTTCAACTCTGCTTAGGAAACTGACAAGAACAGTAGCTTCTCTTCAGTCCAATACACTGTACTTGCTGGGAACAGACGCGAGTGCTATTTGCACTGTGTATGGCAATGGGAGCGCAATAGTGACTTTCCTTACCAGAAAACAACTCTTGCTCGTAGGACCTGAAACTCCATGTGATTCAACTCCATTTATTACTGGGAAAGAAATGCTAGCTCGCCTTACAAGAAACACAGTCTGCTTTTGAGAAAACAGCACTCTTCTACTCTACTGTGTTTCCTATAGCGCCAGAAGAGTGAGCTTGCTCAGAACAAAAGAACTGTGCTTCCTACACACGGCCATATCTAGTTCAATTCTGCTTAGGAAACTGACAAGAACAGTAGCTCCTCTTCAGTCCAATACAATGTACTTGCTGGGAACAGACGGCAGTGCTATTTGCACTGTGTATGGAAATGGGAGCACAATAGTGACTCTTCTTACCAGAAAACAACTCTTGCTCGTAGGACAAGAAACTGCATGTGATTCAACTCCATTTAGGACTGGGAAACAAACGCTAGCTCGCCTTACAAGAAACACACTCTGCTTTTGAGAAACGAGCACTCTTCTTCTCTACTGTGTTTCCTATGGGGTCCGAACAATGAGCTTGGTCAGAACAAAAGAACTGTGCTTCCTACACACACAGGCCATATCTAGTTCTCTGCTTAGGAAACTGACTAGAACAGTAGCTCCTCTTCAGTCCAATACACTGTACTTGCTGGGAACAGACGCGAGTGCTATTTGCACTGTGTACGGCAATGGAAGCACAATAGTGACTCTTCTTACCAGAAAACAACTCTTGCTCTTAGGACCTGAAACTGCATTTGATTCAATCCACTTAGGACTGGGAAACAAATGCTAGCTCGCCTTACAAGAAACACACTCTGCTTTTGAGAAAAGAGCACTCTTCTACTCTACTGTGTTTCCTATGAAGTCCGAACAGAGAGCTTGCTCAGAACAAAAGAACTGTGCTTCCTACATCCGGGCCATATCTAGTTCAACTCTGCTTAGGAAACTGACAAGAGAAGTAGCTCCTCTTCAGTCCAATACACTGTACTTGCTGGGAACAGAATCGAGTGCTATTTGCACTGTGTATGGCAATGGGAGCGCAATAGTGACTTTCCTTACCTAAAAGCAACTCTTGCGTGTAAGACCAAAAACTGCATGTGATTCAACTCCATTTAGGACTGGGAAACAAACGCTAGCTCGCCTTACAACAAACAAAATCTGCTTTTGAGGAAAGAGCACTAATCTACTCTACTGTGTTTCCTATGGTGTCCGAACAGTGAGCTTGCTCAGAACAAAAGAACTGTGCTTCCTACACACACGGGCCATATCTAGTTCAACTCTGCTTAGGAAACTGACAAGAACAGTATCCTCTCTTCAGTCCTATACACTCTACTTGCTGGGAACAGACGCCAGTGCTATTTGCACTGTGTATGGCAAAGGGAGCGAAATAGTGACTCTTCTTATCAGAAAACAACTCTTGATCTTAGGACCAGAAACTGCATGGGATTCAACTCCATTTAGGACTGGGAAACAAACGCTAGCTTGCCTTACAAGAAACACACTCTTCTTTTGAGAAAAAAGCACTCTTCTTCTCTACTGTGTTTCCTATGGGGTCTAAACAGAGAACTTGCTCAGAACAAAAGAACTGTGCTTCCTACACACACGGGACATATCTAGTTCAACTCTGCTTAGGAACCCTGACAAGAACAGTAGCTCCTCTTCAGTCCAATACACTGTACTTGCAGGGAACAGACTCCAGTGCTATTTGCACTGTGTATTACAATGGGAGCGCAATAGTGACTCTTCTTACCACAAAACAATTCTTGCTCCTATGACCAAAAACTGCATGTGATTCAACTCCATTTAGGGGTGGGAAACAAAGGCTAGCTCACCTTACAAGAAACATACTCTGCTTTTGAGAAAAGAGCACTCTTCTACTCTACTGTGTTTCCTATAGGGCCAGAACAGTGAGCTTGCTCAGAACAAAGAAATGTGCTTTCTACACACACGGGCCATATCTAGTTCAATTCTGCTTAGGAAACTGACAAGAACATTAGAACCTCTTCAGTCCAATACACTGTACATGCTGGCAACAGATGCCAGTGCTATTTGCCCTGTGTGTGAAAATGGGAGCGCAATAGTGACTCTTCTTACCAGAAAACAACTCTTGCTCGTATGACCAGAAACTGCATGTGATTCAACTCCATTTAGGACTGGGAAAGAAATGCCAGCTCGCCTTACAAGAAACACACTCTGCTTTTGAGAAAAGAGCACTTTTCTACTCTACTGTGTTTCCTATGGGGTCCCAAAAAGTGAGGTTTCTCAGAACAAAAGAACTGTGCTTCCTACACACACGGGCCATATCTAGTTCAACTCTGCTTAGGAAACTGACAAGAACAGTAGCTCCTCTTCAGTCCAATACACTGTACTTGCTGGGAACAGAATCGAGTGCTATTTGCCCTGTGTGTGAAAATGGGAGCGCAATAGTGACTCTTCTTACCAGAAAACAACTCTTGCTCGTAGGACCAGAAACTGCATGTGATTCAACTCCATTTAGGATTGGGAAACAAACGCTAGCTCGCCTTATGAGAAACACACTCTGCTTTTGAGAAAAGAGCACTCTTCTACTATACTGTGTTTCCTATGGGGTCCGAGCAGTGAGCTTGCTCAGAACAAAAGAACTGTGCTTCCTACACACACGGGCCATATCTAGGTCAACTCTGCTTAGGAAAATGACAAGTCCAATACACTGTACTTGCTGGGAACAGACTCGAGTGCTATTTGCACTGTGTATGGCAAAGGGAGCACAATAGTGACTCTTCTTACCAAAAAAACAACTCTACTAGTAGGACCAGAAACTGCTTGTGATTCAACTTCATTTACGACTGGGAAACAAACGCTAGCTCGCCGTACAAGAAACACACTCTGCTTTTCAGAAAAGAGTACTCTTCTACTCTACTGTGTTTTCTATGGGGTCCGAACAGTGAGCTTGCTCAGAACAAATGAACTGTGCTTTCTACACACACGGGCCATATCTAGTTCAAGTCTGCTTAGGAAACTGACAAGAACAGTAGCTCCTCTTCAATCCAATACACTGTACTTGCTGGGAGCAGACGCGAGTGCTATCTGCACTGTGTATGGCAATGGGAGCGCAATAGTGACTCTTCTTACCAGAAAACAACTCTTGCTCTTAGGACCAGAAACTGCATGTGATTCAACTCCATTTAGGACTGGGAAGCAAACGCTAGGTTGCCTTACACTAAACACACTCGGCTTTTGAGAGAAGAGCACTCTTCTACTCTACTGTGTTTCCTATGGTGTCCGAACAGTGAGCTTGCTCAGAAGAAAAGAACTGTGCTTTTTACACACATGGGCCATATCTAGTTCAACTCTGCTTAGGAAACTGACAAGAACAGTAGCTCCTCTTCAGAACAATACACTGTACTTGATGGAAACAGACGCGAGTGTTATTTGTACTATGTATGGCAATGGGAGCGCAATAGTGACTCTTCTTACCAGAAAACAACTCTTGCTAGTAGGACCAGAAACTGCATGGGATTCAACTCCATTTCTGACTGGGAAGCAAATACTAGCTCGCCATTCAAGAAACACAATCTAATTTTGAGAAAAGAGCACTCATCTACTCTACTGTGTTTCCTATGGTGTCCGCACAGTGTGCTTTCTCAGAACAAAAGAACTGTGCTTCCTACACACACGGGCCATATCTAGTTCAACTCCTTATAGGAAAATGACAAGAACAGTAGCTCCTCTTCAGTCCAATACACTGTACGTGCTGGGAACAGACGCCAGTGCTATTTGCCCTGTGTATGACAATGGGAGGGCAATAGTGACTCTTCTTACCCGAAAACAACTCTTGCTCGTAGGACCAGAGACTGCATGTGACTCAACTCCATTTAGGACTGGGAAAGAAACGCTAGCTGGCCTTACATGAAACACACTCTGCTTTTGAGAAAAGAGCACTCTTCTACTCTACTGTGTTTCCTATAGGGCCAGAACAGTGAACTTGCTCAGAACAAAAGAACTGTGCTTCCCACACACAGGGGACATATCTAGTTCAACTCTTCTTAGGAAACTGACAAGAACAGTAGCTCCTCTTCAGTCCAATACTCTGTACATGCAGGGAACAGACGCCAGTGCTATTTGCACTGTGTATGGCAATGGGAGCGCAATAGTGACTCTTCTTAACAGAAAACAACTCTTGCTCGTAGGAACAGAAACTGCATGGGATTCAAATCCATTTAGGACTGGGAAACAAACGCTAGCTCGCCTTACAAGAAACACATTCTGCTTTTGAGAAAAGAGCACTCTTCTACTCTACTGTGTTTCCTATGGGGTCCGAGCAGTGAGCTTGCTCAGAACAAAAGAACTGTGCTTCCTACACACACGGGCCATATCTAGTTCAACTCTGCTTAGGAAACTGACAAGAACAGTAGCTCCTCTTCAGTCCAATACACTGTAATTGCTGGAAACAGACGCGATTGCTATTTGCACTGTGTAAGACAATGGGAGCACAATAGTGACTTTCCTTACCAGAAAACTACTCTTGCTGGTAGGACCAAAAACTGCATGTGATTCAACTCCATTTAGGACTGGGAAACAAACACTAGCTCGCCTTACAAGAAACACACTCTGCTTTTCAGAAAAGAGCACTCTTCTACTCTACTGTGTTTCCTATAGGGCCAGAACAGTGAGCTTGCTCAGAACAAAAGAACTGTGCTTCCTACACACACGGGCCATAAATCTAGTTCAATTCTGCTTAGGAAACTGACAAGAATAGTAGCTCCTCTTCAGTTGAATACACTGTACTTGCTGGAAACAGACGAGAGAGCTATTTGCACTGTGTATGGCAAAGAGAGCGCAATAGTTACTTTCCTTACCAGAAAACAACTCTTGCTGGTAGGACGAAAAACTGCATGTGATTCAACTCCATTTAGGACTGGGAAACAAACACTAGCTCGCCTTACAAGAAACACACTCTGCTTTTGAGAAAAGAGCACTCTTCTACTCTACTGTGTTTCCTATAGGGCCAGAACAGTGAACTTGCTCAGAACAAAAGAACTGTGCTCCTACACACAGGGGCCATATCTAGGTCAACTCTGCTTAGGAAACTGACAAGAACAGTAGCTCCTCTTCAGTCCAATACTCTGTACATGCAGGGAACAGACGTGAGAGCTATTTGCACTGAGTATGGCAATGGTAGCGCAATAGTGACTATTCTTAAAAGAAAAAAACTCTTGCTCGTAGGATCAGAAACTGCACGGGATTCAATTCCATTTCTGACTGGGAAACAAACACTAGCTCGCCTTTCAATAAACACACTCTGCTTTTGAGAAAAGAGCACTCTTCTACTCTACTGTGTTTCCTATGGGGTCCAAACAGTGAGCTTGCTCAGAACAAAAGAACTGTTCTTTCTACACACATGGCCATATCTAGTTCAATTCTCCGTAGGAACCTGACAAGAACAGTAGATCCTCTTCAGTCCACTACACTGTACTTGCTGGGAACCAATGCCAGTGCTATTTGCCCTGTGTATGACAATGGGAGCGCAATAGTGACTCTTATTACCAGAAAACAAATCTTGCTTGTAGGACCAGAAACTGCATGTGATTCAACTCCATTTATGACTGCGAAACAAACGCTAGCTCGCCTTACAAGTAACACACTCTGCTTTTGAGAAAAGAGCACTCTTCTACTCTACTGTGTTTCCTATGGTGTCCGAGCAGTGAGCTTGCTCAGAACAAAAGAACTGTGCTTCCTACACACACGGGCCATATCTAGTTCAACTCTGCTTTGGAAACTGACAAGAACAGTAGCTCCTCTTCAGTCCAATACACTATACTTGCTGGAAACAGACGCGAGTGCTCTTTGCACTGTGTATGGCAAAGGGAGGGCAATAGTGAATTTCCTTACCAGAAAACAACTCTTGCTGGTAGCACCAAAAACTGCGTGTGATTCAACTCCATTTAGGACTGGGAAACAAACGCTAGCTTGCCTTACAAGAAACACACTCCGCTTTTGAGAAAAGAGCACTCTTCTACTCTACTGTGTTTCCTATAGGGCCAGAACAGGAGCTTGCTCAGAACAAAAGAACTGGCTTCCTACGTACACAGCCATATCTAGTTAAATTCTGCTTAGGAAACTGACAAGAACAAAAGATCCTTTTCAGTCCAATACACTGTACCCGCTGGGAACAGAGGTGAGTGCTATTTGTACTGTTTATGGCAATGGGAGTCCAATAGTGACTCTTCTTACCAGAAAACTACTCTTTCTCGTAGGACCAAAAACTGCATGTGACTCAACTCCATTTAGGACTGGGAAACATACGCTAGCTCATCTTACATGAAACACACTCAGCTTTTGAGAAAAGAGCACTCTTCTACTCTACTGTGTTTCCTATAGGGCCAGAACAGTGAGCTTGCTCAGAACAAAAGAACTGTGCTTCCTACACACACGAGCCATATCTAGTTCAATTCTTTTTAGGAAACTGACAAGAACAGTAGAACCTTTTCAGTCCAATACACTGTACATGCTGGGAACAGACACCAGTGCTATTTGCCCTGTATATGACAATGGGAGCACAATAGTGACTCTTCTTACCAGAAAAAAACTCTTGCTCGTAGGATCATAAACTGCACGGGATTCAATTCCATTTCTGACTGGGAAACAAACACTAGCTCGCCTTTCAAGAAACACAATCAAATTTTGAGAAAAGAGCACTCATCTACTCTACTGTGTTTCCTTTGATGTCCGCACAGTGTGCTTTCTCAGAAATAGAACTGTGCTTCCTAAACACACGGGTCATATCTAGTTCAACTCTGCTTAGGAAACTGACAAGAACAGTAGCTGCTCTTCAGTCAATACGCTGTACTTGCTGGGAACAGACGCGAGTGCTATTTGTACTGTGTATGGCAATGGGAGCGCAATAGTGACTCTTCTTACCAGAAAACGACACTTGCTCTTAGGACCACAAACTTCATGTGACTCAACTCCATTTAGGACTGGGAAACAAACGCTAGCTCTGCTCACAAGAAACACACTCTGCTTTTGAGAAAATAGCACTCTTCTACTCTACTGTGTTTCCTCTATGGCCAGAACAGTGAGCTTGCTCAGAGCAAAAGGACTGTGCTTCCTACACACACGGGCCATATCTAGTTCAATTCTGCTTAGGAAACTGACGACAACAGTATACCCTCTTCAGTCAAATACACTGCACATGCTGGGAACAGACACCAGTGCTATTTGCCCTGTGTCTGACAATCTGAGCCCAATAGTGACTATTCTTACCAGAAAACAACTCTTGCTCCTAGGACCAGAAACTGCATGTGATTCAACTCCATTTAGGACTGGGAAACAAACGCTAGCTCACCTTACAAGAAACACACTCTGCTTTTGAGAAAAGAGCACTCTTCTACTCTACTGTGTTTCCTAGAGGGCCAGAACAGTGAGCTTGCTCAGAACAAAAGAACTGTACTTCCTACACACACGGGCCATATCTAGTTCAACTCTGCTTAGGAAACTGAGAAGAAAAGTAGCTCTTCTTCAGTCCAATACACTGTACATGCTGGGAACAGACACGAGTGCAATTTGCACTGTGTATGGCAATGAGAGCACAATAGTGACATTCCTTTCCAGAAAACAACTCTTGCTCATAGGACCAAAAAATGCATGTCATTCAACTCCATTTAGAACTGGGAAATAAATGCTAGTTCGCCTTACAAGAAACACACTCTGCTTTTGAGAAAAGAGCACTCTTCTACTCTACTGTGTTTCCTATAGGGCCAGAACAGTAAGCTTGCACAGAACAAAAGAAGTGTGCTTCCTACACACACGGGCCATATCTAGTTCAATTCAGCTTAGGAAACTGACAAGAACAGTATACCCTCTTCAGGCAAATACACTGCACATGCTGGGAACAGACACCAGGGCTATTTGCCCTGTGTATGACAATGGGAGCGCAATAGTGACTCTTCTTACCAGAAAACAACTCTTGCTCGTAGGACCAGAAACTGCATGTGACTCAACTCCATTTAGGACTGGGAAAGAAATGCTAGCTCGCCGTACAAGAAACACACTCTGCTTTTGAGAAAAGAGCACTCTTCTACTATACTGTGTTTCCTATAGGGCAAGAACAATGAACTTGCTCAGAACAAAAGAACTGTGCTTCCTACACACAGGGGCCATAACTAGTTCAACTCTGCTTAGGAAACTAACAAGAACAGTAGCTCCTCTTCAGTCCAATACACTGTACATGCAGGGAACAGACGCCAGAGCTATATGCACTGTGTATGGCAATGGGAGCGCAATAGTGACTCTTATTACCAGAAAAAAAATCTTGCTCGTAGGACCAGAAACTGCATGTGATTCAACTCCATTTAGGACAGGGAAACAAACGCTAGCTCGCCTTACAAGAACCACACTCTGCTTTTGAGAAAAGAGCACTCTTTTACTCTACCGTGTTTCCTATGGGGTCGTAACAGTGAGCTTGCTCAGAACAAAAGAACTGTGCTTCCTACACACACGGGCCATATCTAGTTCAACTCTGCTTAGGAAACTGACAAGAACAGTAGCTCCTCTTCAGTCCAATACACTGTACTTGCTGGGAACAGACGCGAGTGTATTTGCACTGTGTATGGAAATGGGAGCGCAATAGTGACTCTTCTTACCAGAAAACAACTCTTGCTCGTAGGACCAGAAACTGCATGTGATTCAACTCCATTTAGGACTGGGAAACAAACGCTAGCTCGCCTTACAAGAAACATACACTGCTTTTGATAAAAGAGCACTCTTCTACTCTACTGTGTTTCCTATAGAGCCAGAACAGTGAGCTTGCTCAGAACAAAAGAACTGTGCTTCCTACACACACGGGTCATATCTAGTTCAACTCTGCTTAGGAAACTGACAAGAACAGTAGCTCCTCTTCAGCCAAATACACTGCACTTGCTGGAAACAGACGCGAGTGCTATTTGCACTGTGTATGGCAAATGGAGCACAATAGTAACTTTAATTACTATCAAACAGCTCTTGCTGGTAGGAACAAAAACTGCATGTGATTCAACTCCATTTAGGACTGGGAAACAAAAGCTAGCTCGCCTTACAAGAAACACACTCTGATTTTGAGAAAAGAGCACTCTTCTACTCTACTGGGTTTCCTATAGGGCCAGGACAGTAAGCTTGCACAGAACAAAAGAAGTGTGCTTCCTACACACACGGTCCATATCTAGTTCAATTCAGCTTAGCAAACTGACAAGAACAGTATACCCTCTTCAGGAAAATACACTGCACATGCTGGGAACAGACACCAGTTGTATTTGCCCTGTGTATGACAATGGGAGCGCAATAGTGACTCTTCTTACCAGAAAACAACTCTTGCTAGTAGGACCAGAAACTGCATGTGATTCAACTCCATTAGGACTGGGAAACAAACGCTAGCTCGCCTTACAAGAAACACACTCTGCTTTTGAGAAAAGAGCACTCTTCTACTCTACTGTGTTTCCTGTGTCCGAACAGTGAGCTTGTTCAGAACAAAAGAACTGTGCTTCCTACACACACGGGCCATATCTAGTTCAACTCTGCTTAGGAAACTGACAAGAACAGTAGCTCCTCTTCAGTCCAATACACTGTACTTGCTGGAAACAGACGCAAGTGCTATTTGCACTGTGTTTGGCAAAGGGAGCGCAATAGTGACTTTCCTTACCAGAAAACAACTCTTGCTGGTAGGACCAAAAACTGCATGTGATTCAACTCCATTTAGGACTGGGAAACAAACGCTAGCTCGCCTTATAAGAAACACACTCAGCTTTTGAGAAAAGTGCACTCTTCTACTCAATTGTGTTTCCTATAGGGCCAGAACAGTGAGCTTGCTCAGAACAAAAGAACTGTGCTTCCTACACACACGGGCCATATCTAGTTCAATTCTGCTTAGGAAGCTGACAAGAAGAGTAGATTCTCTTCAGTCCAATACACTGTACATGCTGGGAAAAGACGCCAGTGCTATTTGCCCTGTGTATGACAATGGGAGCGCAATAGTGACTCTTCTTACCAGAAAAGAACTCTTGCTCATAGGACCAGAAACTGCATGTGATTCAACTCCATTTAGGACTGGGAAGCCAACGCTCGCTCGCCTTACAAGAAACACACTCTGCTTTTCAGAAAAGTGCACTCTTCTGCTCAATTGTGTTTCCTACGTGGTCCGAACAGTGAGATTACTCAGAACAAAAGACCTGTGCTTCCTACACACACGGGCCATATCTGGTTCAACTCTGCTTAGGAAACTGAAAAGAACAGTAGCTCCTCTTCAGTCCAATACACTGTACTAGCTGGGAACACACGCAAGAACTATTAGCACTCTGTATTGTAATGGGAGCGCAATAGTGACTTTCCTTACCAGAAAAAAAATCTTGCTCGTAGGACCTGAATCTGCATGTGATTCAACTCCATTTAGGACTGGGAAACAAATGCTAGCTCGCCTTATGAGAAACACCCATGTGCTTTTGAGAAAATAGCACTCTTCTACTCTATTTTGTTTCCTATGGGGTCCGAACAGTGAGCTTGCTCAGAACAAAAGAACTGTGCTTCCTACACACACGGCCATATCTAGTTCAATTCTGCTTAGGAACTTGACAAGAACAGTAGATTCTCTTCAGTCCAATACACAGTACATGCTGGGAACCGACGCCAGTGCTATTTGCCCTGTGTATGACAATGGGAGCACAATATTGACTCTTCTTACCAGAAAACAACTCTTGCTCATAGGACCAGAAACTGCATATAACTCAACTCCATTTAAGATTGGGAAACAAACGCTAGCTCACCTTACAAGAAACACACTCTGCTTTTGAGAAAAAAGCACTCTTATACTCTACTGTGTTTCCTTTAGGGCCAGAACCGTCAGCTTGCTCAGAAGAAAAGAACTGTGCTTCCTACACACAGGGACCATATCCAGTTCAACTCTGCTTAGAAAACTGACAAGAATAGTAGATCCTGTTTAGTCCAATATACTGTACTTGCTGGGAACAGACGCCAGTGCTATTTGCACTGTGTATGGCAATGGGAGCGCAATAGTGACTCTTCTTACCAGAAAACAACTCTTGCTCCTAGGACCAGAAACTGCATGTGATTCAACACCATTTAGGACTGGGAAACAAACGCTAGCTCGCCTTACATGAAACACACACTGCTTTTGATAAAAGAGCACTCTTCTACTCTACTGTGTTTCCTATAGGGCCAGAACAGTGAGCTTGCTCAGAACAAAAGAACTGTGCTTCCTACACACACGGGTCATATCTAGTTCAACTCTGCTTAGGAAACTGACAAGAACAGTAGGTCCTCTTTTGCCAAATACACTGTACCTGCTGGAAACAGACGCGAGTGCTATTTGCACTGTGTATGGCAAAGGGAGCACAATAGTGACTTTCCTTACTAGCAAACAACTCTTGCTGGTAGGAAAAAAAACTGCATGTGATTCAACTCCATTTAGGACTGGGAAACAAACGCTAGCTCGCCTTATAAGAAACACACTCTGCTTTTGAGAAAAGTGCACTCTTCTACTCTACTGTGTTTCCTATAGGGCCAGAACAGTGAGCTTGCTCAGAACAAAAGAACTGTACTTCTTACACACACGGGCCATATCTAGTTCAACTCTGCTTAGGAAACTGAGAAGAAAAGTAGCTCTTCTTCAGTCCAATACACTGTACATGCTGGGAACAGACGCAAGTGCAATTTGCACTGTGTATGGCAATGAGAGCACAATAGTGACATTCCTTACCAGAAAACAACTCTTGCTCATAGGACCAAAAAATGCATGTCATTCAACTCCATTTAGAACTGGGAAATAAATGCTAGCTCGCCTTACAAGAAACAAAATCTGCTTTTGAGAAAAGAGCACTCTTCTACTCTACTGTGTTTCCTATAGGGCCAGAACAGTAAGCTTGCACAGAACAAAAGAAGTGTGCTTCCTACACACACTGCCATATCTAGTTCAATTCAGCTTAGGAAACTGACAAGAACAGTATACCCTCTTCAGGCAAATACACTGCACATGCTGGGAACAGACACCAGTGCTATTTGCCCTGTGTATGACAATGGGAGCGCAATAGTGACTCTTCTTACCAGAAAACAACTCTTGCTCATAGGACCAGAAACTGCATGTGACTCAACTCCATTTAGGACTGGGAAAGAAATGCTAGCTCGCCGTACAAGAAACACACTCTGCTTTTGAGAAAAGAGCACTCTTCTACTATACTGTGTTTCCTATAGGGCCAGAACAATGAACTTGCTCAGAACAAAAGAACTGTGCTTCCTACACACAGGGGCCATAACTAGTTCAACTCTGCTTAGGAAACTAACAAGAACAGTAGCTCCTCTTCAGTCCAATACACTGTACATGCAGGGAACAGACGCCAGAGCTATATGCACTGTGTATGGCAATGGGAGCGCAATAGTGACTCTTATTACCAGAAAAAAAATCTTGCTCGTAGGACCAGAAACTGCATGTGATTCAACTCCATTTAGGACAGGGAAACAAACGCTAGCTCGCCTTACAAGAACCACACTCTGCTTTTGAGAAAAGAGCACTCTTTTACTCTACCGTGTTTCCTATGGGGTCGTAACAGTGAGCTTGCTCAGAACAAAAGAACTGTGCTTCCTACACACACGGGCCATATCTAGTTCAACTCTGCTTAGGAAACTGACAAGAACAGTAGCTCCTCTTCAGTCCAATACACTGTACTTGCTGGGAACAGACGCGAGTGTATTTGCACTGTGTATGGAAATGGGAGCGCAATAGTGACTCTTCTTACCAGAAAACAACTCTTGCTCGTAGGACCAGAAACTGCATGTGATTCAACTCCATTTAGGACTGGGAAACAAACGCTAGCTCGCCTTACAAGAAACATACACTGCTTTTGATAAAAGAGCACTCTTCTACTCTACTGTGTTTCCTATAGGGCCAGAACAGTGAGCTTGCTCAGAACAAAAGAACTGTGCTTCCTACACACACGGGTCATATCTAGTTCAACTCTGCTTAGGAAACTGACAAGAACAGTAGCTCCTCTTCAGCCAAATACACTGCACTTGCTGGAAACAGACGCGAGTGCTATTTGCACTGTGTATGGCAAATGGAGCACAATAGTAACTTTAATTACTATCAAACAGCTCTTGCTGGTAGGAACAAAAACTGCATGTGATTCAACTCCATTTAGGACTGGGAAACAAAAGCTAGCTCGCCTTACAAGAAACACACTCTGATTTTGAGAAAAGAGCACTCTTCTACTCTACTGGGTTTCCTATAGGGCCAGGACAGTAAGCTTGCACAGAACAAAAGAAGTGTGCTTCCTACACACACGGTCCATATCTAGTTCAATTCAGCTTAGCAAACTGACAA
Organism: Peromyscus eremicus; assembly: GCF_949786415.1. Taxonomy (NCBI): domain Eukaryota; kingdom Metazoa; phylum Chordata; class Mammalia; order Rodentia; family Cricetidae; genus Peromyscus; species Peromyscus eremicus. Next base: position 21,287 of record NW_026738101.1, read on the forward strand.
GAACCGTATACCCTCTTCAGGCAAATACACTGCACATGCTGGGAACAGACACCAGTTGTATTTGCCCCTGTGTATGACAATGGGAGCGCAATAGTGACTCTTCTTACCAGAAAACAACTCTTGCTAGTAGGACCAGAAACTGCATGTGATTCAACTCCATTAGGACTGGGAAACAAACGCTAGCTCGCCTTACAAGAAACACACTCTGCTTTTGAGAAAAGAGCACTCTTCTACTCTACTGTGTTTCCTGTGTCCGAACAGTGAGCTTGTTCAGAACAAAAGAACTGTGCTTCCTACACACACGGGCCATATCTAGTTCAACTCTGCTTAGGAAACTGACAAGAACAGTAGCTCCTCTTCAGTCCAATACACTGTACTTGCTGGAAACAGACGCAAGTGCTATTTGCACTGTGTTTGGCAAAGGGAGCGCAATAGTGACTTTCCTTACCAGAAAACAACTCTTGCTGGTAGGACCAAAAACTGCATGTGATTCAACTCCATTTAGGACTGGGAAACAAACGCTAGCTCGCCTTATAAGAAACACACTCTGCTTTTGAGAAAAGTGCACTCTTCTACTCAATTGTGTTTCCTATAGGGCAGAACAGTGAGCTTGCTCAGAACAAAAGAACTGTGCTTCCTACACACACGGGCCATATCTAGTTCAATTCTGCTTAGGAAGCTGACAAGAAGAGTAGATTCTCTTCAGTCCAATACACTGTACATGCTGGGAAAAGACGCCAGTGCTATTTGCCCTGTGTATGACAATGGGAGCGCAATAGTGACTCTTCTTACCAGAAAAGAACTCTTGCTCATAGGACCAGAAACTGCATGTGATTCAACTCCATTTAGGACTGGGAAGCAAACGCTCGCTCGCCTTACAAGAAACACACTCTGCTTTTCAGAAAAGTGCACTCTTCTGCTCAATTGTGTTTCCTACGTGGTCCGAACAGTGAGATTACTCAGAACAAAAGACCTGTGCTTCCTACACACACGGGCCATATCTGGTTCAACTCTGCTTAGGAAACTGAAAAGAACAGTAGCTCCTCTTCAGTCCAATACACTGTACTAGCTGGGAACACACGCAAGAACTATTAGCACTCTGTATTGTAATGGGAGCGCAATAGTGACTTTCCTTACCAGAAAAAAAATCTTGCTCGTAGGACCCTGAATCTGCATGTGATTCAACTCCATTTAGGACTGGGAAACAAATGCTAGCTCGCCTTATGAGAAACACCCATGTGCTTTTGAGAAAATAGCACTCTTCTACTCTATTTTGTTTCCTATGGGGTCCGAACAGTGAGCTTGCTCAGAACAAAAGAACTGTGCTTCCTACACACACGGCCATATCTAGTTCAATTCTGCTTAGGAACTTGACAAGAACAGTAGATTCTCTTCAGTCCAATACACAGTACATGCTGGGAACCGACGCCAGTGCTATTTGCCCTGTGTATGACAATGGGAGCACAATATTGACTCTTCTTACCAGAAAACAACTCTTGCTCATAGGACCAGAAACTGCATATAACTCAACTCCATTTAAGATTGGGAAACAAACGCTAGCTCACCTTACAAGAAACACACTCTGCTTTTGAGAAAAAAGCACTCTTATACTCTACTGTGTTTCCTTTAGGGCCAGAACCGTCAGCTTGCTCAGAAGAAAAGAACTGTGCTTCCTACACACAGGGACCATATCCAGTTCAACTCTGCTTAGAAAACTGACAAGAATAGTAGATCCTGTTTAGTCCAATATACTGTACTTGCTGGGAACAGACGCCAGTGCTATTTGCACTGTGTATGGCAATGGGAGCGCAATAGTGACTCTTCTTACCAGAAAACAACTCTTGCTCCTAGGACCAGAAACTGCATGTGATTCAACACCATTTAGGACTGGGAAACAAACGCTAGCTCGCCTTACATGAAACACACACTGCTTTTGATAAAAGAGCACTCTTCTACTCTACTGTGTTTCCTATAGGGCCAGAACAGTGAGCTTGCTCAGAACAAAAGAACTGTGCTTCCTACACACACGGGTCATATCTAGTTCAACTCTGCTTAGGAAACTGACAAGAACAGTAGGTCCTCTTTTGCCAAATACACTGTACCTGCTGGAAACAGACGCGAGTGCTATTTGCACTGTGTATGGCAAAGGGAGCACAATAGTGACTTTCCTTACTAGCAAACAACTCTTGCTGGTAGGAAAAAAAAACTGCATGTGATTCAACTCCATTTAGGACTGGGAAACAAACGCTAGCTCGCCTTATAAGAAACACACTCTGCTTTTGAGAAAAGTGCACTCTTCTACTCTACTGTGTTTCCTATAGGGCCAGAACAGTGAGCTTGCTCAGAACAAAAGAACTGTACTTCTTACACACACGGGCCATATCTAGTTCAACTCTGCTTAGGAAACTGAGAAGAAAAGTAGCTCTTCTTCAGTCCAATACACTGTACATGCTGGGAACAGACGCAAGTGCAATTTGCACTGTGTATGGCAATGAGAGCACAATAGTGACATTCCTTACCAGAAAACAACTCTTGCTCATAGGACCAAAAAATGCATGTCATTCAACTCCATTTAGAACTGGGAAATAAATGCTAGCTCGCCTTACAAGAAACAAAATCTGCTTTTGAGAAAAGAGCACTCTCTACTCTACTGTGTTTCCTATAGGGCCAGAACAGTAAGCTTGCACAGAACAAAAGAAGTGTGCTTCCTACACACACTGCCATATCTAGTTCAATTCAGCTTAGGAAACTGACAAGAACAGTATACCCTCTTCAGGCAAATACACTGCACATGCTGGGAACAGACACCAGTGCTATTTGCCCTGTGTATGACAATGGGAGCGCAATAGTGACTCTTCTTACCAGAAAACAACTCTTGCTCATAGGACCAGAAACTGCATGTGACTCAACTCCATTTAGGACTGGGAAAGAAATGCTAGCTCGCCGTACAAGAAACACACTCTGCTTTTGAGAAAAGAGCACTCTTCTACTATACTGTGTTTCCTATAGGGCCAGAACAATGAACTTGCTCAGAACAAAAGAACTGTGCTTCCTACACACAGGGGCCATAACTAGTTCAACTCTGCTTAGGAAACTAACAAGAACAGTAGCTCCTCTTCAGTCCAATACACTGTACATGCAGGAACAGACGCCAGAGCTATATGCACTGTGTATGGCAATGGGAGCGCAATAGTGACTCTTATTACCAGAAAAAAAAATCTTGCTCGTAGGACCAGAAACTGCATGTGATTCAACTCCATTTAGGACAGGGAAACAAACGCTAGCTCGCCTTACAAGAACCACACTCTGCTTTTGAGAAAAGAGCACTCTTTTACTCTACCGTGTTTCCTATGGGGTCGTAACAGTGAGCTTGCTCAGAACAAAAGAACTGTGCTTCCTACACACACGGGCCATATCTAGTTCAACTCTGCTTAGGAAACTGACAAGAACAGTAGCTCCTCTTCAGTCCAATACACTGTACTTGCTGGGAACAGACGCGAGTGTATTTGCACTGTGTATGGAAATGGGAGCGCAATAGTGACTCTTCTTACCAGAAAACAACTCTTGCTCGTAGGACCAGAAACTGCATGTGATTCAACTCCATTTAGGACTGGGAAACAAACGCTAGCTCGCCTTACAAGAAACATACACTGCTTTTGATAAAAGAGCACTCTTCTACTCTACTGTGTTTCCTATAGGGCCAGAACAGTGAGCTTGCTCAGAACAAAAGAACTGTGCTTCCTACACACACGGGTCATATCTAGTTCAACTCTGCTTAGGAAACTGACAAGAACAGTAGCTCCTCTTCAGCCAAATACACTGCACTTGCTGGAAACAGACGCGAGTGCTATTTGCACTGTGTATGGCAAATGGAGCACAATAGTAACTTTAATTACTATCAAACAGCTCTTGCTGGTAGGAACAAAAACTGCATGTGATTCAACTCCATT
>NW_026738102.1:0-25205 GCF_949786415.1 Peromyscus eremicus
GTCTGTTCCCAGCAAGTACAGTGTATTGGACTGAAGAGAAGCTACTGTTCTTGTCAGTTTTCTAAGCAGAGTTGAACTAGATATGCCCCGTGTGTGTAGTAAGCACAGTTCATTTGTTCTGAGCAAGCTCACTGTTCTGGCCCTATAGGAAACACAGGAGAGTAGAAGAGTGCTGTTTTCTCAAAAGCAGAGTGTGTTTCTTGCAAGGCGAGCTAGCGTTTGTTTCCCAGTCCTAAACGGAGTAGAATCCCATTCAGATTCTGGTCCTACGAGCAAGAGTTGTTTTCTGCTAAGAAGAGTCACTATTGCGCTCCCATTGCCATACACAGTGCAAATAGCACTCGCGTCTGTTCCCAGCAAGTACAGTGTATTGGACTGAAGAGAAGCTACTGTTCTGGTCAGTTTCCTAAGCAGAGTTGAACTAGATATGCCCCGTGTGTGTAGGAAGCACAGTTCTTTTGTTCTGAGCAATCTCACTGTTCTGGCCCTATAGGAAACACAGGAGAGTAGAAGAGTGCTGTTTTCTCAAAAGCAGAGTGTGTTTCTTGCAAGGCGAGCTAGCGTTTGTTTCCCAGTCCTAAACGGAGTTGAATCCCATGCAGTTTCTGGTCCTACGAGCAAGAGTTGTTTTCTGCTTAGAAGAGTCACTATTGCGCTCCCATTGCCATACACAGTGCAAATAGCACTCGCGTCTGTTCCCAGCAAGTACAGTGTATTGGACTGAAGAGAAGCTACTGTTCTGGTCAGTTTCCTAAGCAGAGTTGAACTAGATATGCCCCGTGTGTGTAGGAAGCACAGTTCTTTTGTTCTGAGCAAGCTCACTGTTCTGGCCCTATAGGAAACACAGGAGAGTAGAAGAGTGCTGTTTTCTCAAAAGCAGAGTGTGTTTCTTGCAAGGCGAGCTAGCGTTTGTTTCCCAGTCCTAAACGGAGTTGAATCCCATGCAGTTTGTGGTCCTACGAGCAAGAGTTTTTTTCTGCTAAGAAGAGTCACTATTGCGCTCCCATTGCCATACACAGTGCAAATAGCACTCGCGTCTGTTCCCAGCAAGTACAGTGTATTGGACTGAAGAGAAGCTACTGTTCTGGTCAGTTTCCTAAGCAGAGTTGAACTAGATATGCCCCGTGTGTGTAGGAAGCACAGTTCTTTTGTTCTGAGCAAGCTCACTGTTCTGGCCCTATAGGAAACACAGGAGAGTAGAAGAGTGCTGTTTTCTCAAAAGCAGAGTGTGTTTCTTGCAAGGCGAGCTAGCGTTTGTTTCCCAGTCCTAAACGGAGTTGAATCCCATGCAGATTCTGGTCCTACGAGCAAGAGTTGTTTTCTGCTAAGAAGAGTCACTATTGCGCTCCCATTGCCATACACAGTGCAAATAGCACTCGCGTCTGTTCCCAGCAAGTACAGTGTATTGGACTGAAGAGAAGCTACTGTTCTGGTCAGTTTCCTAAGCAGAGTTGAACTAGATATGCCCCGTGTGTGTAGGAAGCACAGTTCTTTTGTTCTGAGCAAGCTCACTGTTCTGGCCCTATAGGAAACACAGGAGAGTAGAAGAGTGCTGTTTTCTCAAAAGCAGAGTGTGTTTCTTGCAAGGCGAGCTAGCGTTTGTTTCCCAGTCCTAAACGGAGTTGAATCCCATGCAGTTTCTGGTCCTACGAGCAAGAGTTGTTTTCTGCTAAGAAGAGTCACTATTGCGCTCCCATTGCCATACACAGTGCAAATAGCACTCGCGCCTGTTCCCAGCAAGTACAGTGTATTGGACTGAAGAGAAGCTACTGTTCTTGTCAGTTTCCTAAGCAGAGTTGAACTAGATATGCCCCGTGTGTGTAGGAAGCACAGTTCTTTTGTTCTGAGCAAGCTCACTGTTCTGGCCCTATAGGAAACACAGGAGAGTAGAAGAGTGCTGTTTTCTCAAAAGCAGAGTGTGTTTCTTGCAAGGCGAGCTAGCGTTTGTTTCCCAGTCCTAAACGGAGTTGAATCCCATGCAGATTCTGGTCCTACGAGCAAGAGTTGTTTTCTGCTAAGAAGAGTCACTATTGCGCTCCCATTGCCATACACAGTGCAAATAGCACTCGCGTCTGTTCCCAGCAAGTACAGTGTATTGGACTGAAGAGAAGCTACTGTTCTGGTCAGTTTCCTAAGCAGAGTTGAACTAGATATGCCCCGTGTGTGTAGGAAGCACAGTTCTTTTGTTCTGAGCAAGCTCACTGTTCTGGCCCTATAGGAAACACAGGAGAGTAGAAGAGTGCTGTTTTCTCAAAAGCAGAGTGTGTTTCTTGCAAGGCGAGCTAGCGTTTGTTTCCCAGTCCTAAACGGAGTTGAATCCCATGCAGTTTCTGGTCCTACGAGCAAGAGTTGTTTTCTGCTAAGAAGAGTCACTATTGCGCTCCCATTGCCATACACAGTGCAAATAGCACTCGCGCCTGTTCCCAGCAAGTACAGTGTATTGGACTGAACAGAAGCTACTGTTCTTGTCAGTTTCCTAAGCAGAGTTGAACTAGATATGCCCCGTGTGTGTAGGAAGCACAGTTCTTTTGTTCTGAGCAAGCTCACTGTTCTGGCCCTATAGGAAACACAGGAGAGTAGAAGAGTGCTGTTTTCTCAAAAGCAGAGTGTGTTTCTTGCAAGGCGAGCTAGCGTTTGTTTCCCAGTCCTAAACGGAGTAGAATCCCATGCAGATTCTGGTCCTACGAGCAAGAGTTGTTTTCTGCTAAGAAGAGTCACTATTGCGCTCCCATTGCCATACACAGTGCAAATAGCACTCGCGTCTGTTCCCAGCAAGTACAGTGTATTGGACTGAAGAGAAGCTACTGTTCTTGTCAGTTTCCTAAGCAGAGTTGAACTAGATATGCCCCGTGTGTGTAGTAAGCACAGTTCTTTTGTTCTGAGCAAGCTCACTGTTCTGGCCCTATAGGAAACACAGGAGAGTAGAAGAGTGCTGTTTTCTCAAAAGCAGAGTGTGTTTCTTGCAAGGCGAGCTAGCGTTTGTTTCCCAGTCCTAAACGGAGTAGAATCCCATTCAGATTTTGGTCCTACGAGCAAGAGTTGTTTTCTGCTAAGAAGAGTCACTATTGCGCTCCCATTGCCATACACAGTGCAAATAGCACTCGCGTCTGTTCCCAGCAAGTACAGTGTATTGGACTGAAGAGAAGCTACTGTTCTGGTCAGTTTCCTAAGCAGAGTTGAACTAGATATGCCCCGTGTGTGTAGGAAGCACAGTTGTTTTGTTCTGAGCAAGCTCACTGTTCTGGCCCTATAGGAAACACAGGAGAGTAGAAGTGTGCTGTTTTCTCAAAAGCAGAGTGTGTTTCTTGCAAGGCGAGCTAGCGTTTGTTTCCCAGTCCTAAACGGAGTTGAATCCCATGCAGTTTGTGGTCCTACGAGCAAGAGTTGTTTTCTGCTAAGAAGAGTCACTATTGCGCTCCCATTGCCATACACAGTGCAAATAGCACTCGCGCCTGTTCCCAGCAAGTACAGTGTATTGGACTGAAGAGAAGCTACTGTTCTTGTCAGTTTCCTAAGCAGAGTTGAACTAGATATGCCCCGTGTGTGTAGGAAGCACAGTTCTTTTGTTCTGAGCAAGCTCACTGTTCTGGCCCTATAGGAAACACAGGAGAGTAGAAGAGTGCTGTTTTCTCAAAAGCAGAGTGTGTTTCTTGCAAGGCGAGCTAGCGTTTGTTTCCCAGTCCTAAACGGAGTTGAATCCCATGCAGTTTCTGGTCCTACGAGCAAGAGTTGTTTTCTGCTAAGAAGAGTCACTATTGCGCTCCCATTGCCATACACAGTGCAAATAGCACTCGCGTCTGTTCCCAGCAAGTACAGTGTATTGGACTGAAGAGAAGCTACTGTTCTGGTCAGTTTCCTAAGCAGAGTTGAACTAGATATGCCCCGTGTGTGTAGGAAGCACAGTTCTTTTGTTCTGAGCAAGCTCACTGTTCTGGCCCTATAGGAAACACAGGAGAGTAGAAGAGTGCTGTTTTCTCAAAAGCAGAGTGTGTTTCTTGCAAGGCGAGCTAGCGTTTGTTTCCCAGTCCTAAACGGAGTTGAATCCCATGCAGATTCTGGTCCTACGAGCAAGAGTTGTTTTCTGCTAAGAAGAGTCACTATTGCGCTCCCATTGCCATACACAGTGCAAATAGCACTCGCGTCTGTTCCCAGCAAGTACAGTGTATTGGACTGAAGAGAAGCTACTGTTCTGGTCAGTTTCCTAAGCAGAGTTGAACTAGATATGCCCCGTGTGTGTAGGAAGCACAGTTCTTTTGTTCTGAGCAAGCTCACTGTTCTGGCCCTATAGGAAACACAGGAGAGTAGAAGAGTGCTGTTTTCTCAAAAGCAGAGTGTGTTTCTTGCAAGGCGAGCTAGCGTTTGTTTCCCAGTCCTAAACGGAGTTGAATCCCATGCAGTTTCTGGTCCTACGAGCAAGAGTTGTTTTCTGCTAAGAAGAGTCACTATTGCGCTCCCATTGCCATACACAGTGCAAATAGCACTCGCGCCTGTTCCCAGCAAGTACAGTGTATTGGACTGAAGAGAAGCTACTGTTCTTGTCAGTTTCCTAAGCAGAGTTGAACTAGATATGCCCCGTGTGTGTAGGAAGCACAGTTCTTTTGTTCTGAGCAAGCTCACTGTTCTGGCCCTATAGGAAACACAGGAGAGTAGAAGAGTGCTGTTTTCTCAAAAGCAGAGTGTGTTTCTTGCAAGGCGAGCTAGCGTTTGTTTTTCAGTCCTAAACGGAGTAGAATCCCATGCAGATTCTGGTCCTACGAGCAAGAGTTGTTTTCTGCTAAGAAGAGTCACTATTGCGCTCCCATTGCCATACACAGTGCAAATAGCACTCGCGTCTGTTCCCAGCAAGTACAGTGTATTGGACTGAAGAGAAGCTACTGTTCTTGTCAGTTTCCTAAGCAGAGTTGAACTAGATATGCCCCGTGTGTGTAGTAAGCACAGTTCTTTTGTTCTGAGCAAGCTCACTGTTCTGGCCCTATAGGAAACACAGGAGAGTAGAAGAGTGCTGTTTTCTCAAAAGCAGAGTGTGTTTCTTGCAAGGCGAGCTAGCGTTTGTTTCCCAGTCCTAAACGGAGTTGAATCCCATGCAGTTTCTGGTCCTACGAGCAAGAGTTGTTTTCTGCTTAGAAGAGTCACTATTGCGCTCCCATTGCCATACACAGTGCAAATAGCACTCACGTCTGTTCCCAGCAAGTACAGTGTATTGGACTGAAGAGAAGCTACTGTTCTTGTCAGTTTCCTAAGCAGAGTTGAACTAGATATGCCCCGTGTGTGTAGTAAGCACAGTTGTTTTGTTCTGAGCAAGCTCACTGTTCTGGCCCTATAGGAAACACAGGAGAGTAGAAGAGTGCTGTTTTCTCAAAAGCAGAGTGTGTTTCTTGCAAGGCGAGCTAGCGTTTGTTTCCCAGTCCTAAACGGAGTTGAATCCCATGCGGTTTGTGGTCCTACGAGCAAGAGTTGTTTTCTGCTAAGAAGAGTCACTATTGCGCTCCCATTGCCATACACAGTGCAAATAGCACTCGCGTCTGTTCCCAGCAAGTACAGTGTATTGGACTGAAGAGAAGCTACTGTTCTGGTCAGTTTCCTAAGCAGAGTTGAACTAGATATGCCCCGTGTGTGTAGGAAGCACAGTTCTTTTGTTCTGAGCAAGCTCACTGTTCTGGCCCTATAGGAAACACAGGAGAGTAGAAGAGTGCTGTTTTCTCAAAAGCAGAGTGTGTTTCTTGCAAGGCGAGCTAGCGTTTGTTTCCCAGTCCTAAACGGAGTTGAATCCCATGCAGTTTCTGGTCCTACGAGCAAGAGTTGTTTTCTGCTTAGAAGAGTCACTATTGCGCTCCCATTGCCATACACAGTGCAAATAGCACTCACGTCTGTTCCCAGCAAGTACAGTGTATTGGACTGAAGAGAAGCTACTGTTCTGGTCACTTTCCTAAGCAGAGTTGAACTAGATATGCCCCGTGTGTGTAGGAAGCACAGTTCTTTTGTTCTGAGCAAGCTCACTGTTCTGGCCCTATAGGAAACACAGGAGAGTAGAAGAGTGCTGTTTTCTCAAAAGCAGAGTGTGTTTCTTGCAAGGCGAGCTAGCGTTTGTTTCCCAGTCCTAAACGGAGTTGAATCCCATGCAGATTCTGGTCCTACGAGCAAGAGTTGTTTTCTGCTAAGAAGAGTCACTATTGCGCTCCCATTGCCATACACAGTGCAAATAGCACTCGCGTCTGTTCCCAGCAAGTACAGTGTATTGGACTGAAGAGAAGCTACTGTTCTGGTCAGTTTCCTAAGCAGAGTTGAACTAGATATGCCCCGTGTGTGTAGGAAGCACAGTTCTTTTGTTCTGAGCAAGCTCACTGTTCTGGCCCTATAGGAAACACAGGAGAGTAGAAGAGTGCTGTTTTCTCAAAAGCAGAGTGTGTTTCTTGCAAGGCGAGCTAGCGTTTGTTTCCCAGTCCTAAACGGAGTTGAATCCCATGCAGTTTGTGGTCCTACGAGCAAGAGTTGTTTTCTGCTAAGAAGAGTCACTATTGCGCTCCCATTGCCATACACAGTGCAAATAGCACTCGCGCCTGTTCCCAGCAAGTACAGTGTATTGGACTGAAGAGAAGCTACTGTTCTTGTCAGTTTCCTAAGCAGAGTTGAACTAGATATGCCCCGTGTGTGTAGGAAGCACAGTTGTTTTGTTCTGAGCAAGCTCACTGTTCTGGCCCTATAGGAAACACAGGAGAGTAGAGAGTGCTGTTTTCTCAAAAGCAGAGTGTGTTTCTTGCAAGGCGAGCTAGCGTTTGTTTCCCAGTCCTAAACGGAGTAGAATCCCATGCAGATTCTGGTCCTACGAGCAAGAGTTGTTTTCTGCTAAGAAGAGTCACTATTGCGCTCCCATTGCCATACACAGTGCAAATAGCACTCGCGTCTGTTCCCAGCAAGTACAGTGTATTGGACTGAAGAGAAGCTACTGTTCTTGTCAGTTTCCTAAGCAAAGTTGAACTAGATATGCCCCGTGTGTGTAGTAAGCACAGTTCTTTTGTTCTGAGCAAGCTCACTGTTCTGGCCCTATAGGAAACACAGGAGAGTAGAAGAGTGCTGTTTTCTCAAAAGCAGAGTGTGTTTCTTGCAAGGCGAGCTAGCGTTTGTTTCCCAGTCCTAAACGGAGTTGAATCCCATGCAGTTTCTGGTCCTACGAGCAAGAGTTGTTTTCTGCTTAGAAGAGTCACTATTGCGCTCCCATTGCCATACACAGTGCAAATAGCACTCACGTCTGTTCCCAGCAAGTACAGTGTATTGGACTGAAGAGAAGCTACTGTTCTTGTCAGTTTCCTAAGCAGAGTTGAACTAGATATGCCCCGTGTGTGTAGTAAGCACAGTTCTTTTGTTCTGAGCAAGCTCACTGTTCTGGCCCTATAGGAAACACAGGAGAGTAGAAGAGTGCTGTTTTCTCAAAAGCAGAGTGTGTTTCTTGCAAGGCGACCTAGCGTTTGTTTCCCAGTCCTAAACGGAGTTGAATCCCATGCGGTTTGTGGTCCTACGAGCAAGAGTTGTTTTCTGCTAAGAAGAGTCACTATTGCGCTCCCATTGCCATACACAGTGCAAATAGCACTCGCGTCTGTTCCCAGCAAGTACAGTGTATTGGACTGAAGAGAAGCTACTGTTCTGGTCAGTTTCCTAAGCAGAGTTGAACTAGATATGCCCCGTGTGTGTAGGAAGCACAGTTCTTTTGTTCTGAGCAAGCTCACTGTTCTGGCCCTATAGGAAACACAGGAGAGTAGAAGAGTGCTGTTTTCTCAAAAGCAGAGTGTGTTTCTTGCAAGGCGAGCTAGCGTTTGTTTCCCAGTCCTAAACGGAGTTGAATCCCATGCAGTTTCTGGTCCTACGAGCAAGAGTTGTTTTCTGCTAAGAAGAGTCACTATTGCGCTCCCATTGCCATACACAGTGCAAATAGCACTCGCGCCTGTTCCCAGCAAGTACAGTGTATTGGACTGAAGAGAAGCTACTGTTCTGGTCAGTTTCCTAAGCAGAGTTGAACTAGATATGCCCCGTGTGTGTAGGAAGCACAGTTCTTTTGTTCTGAGCAAGCTCACTGTTCTGGCCCTATAGGAAACACAGGAGAGTAGAAGAGTGCTGTTTTCTCAAAAGCAGAGTGTGTTTCTTGCAAGGCGAGCTAGCGTTTGTTTCCCAGTCCTAAACGGAGTTGAATCCCATGCAGTTTCTGGTCCTACGAGCAAGAGTTGTTTTCTGCTAAGAAGAGTCACTATTGCGCTCCCATTGCCATACACAGTGCAAATAGCACTCGCGTCTGTTCCCAGCAAGTACAGTGTATTGGACTGAAGAGAAGCTACTGTTCTGGTCAGTTTCCTAAGCAGAGTTGAACTAGATATGCCCCGTGTGTGTAGGAAGCACAGTTCTTTTGTTCTGAGCAAGCTCACTGTTCTGGCCCTATAGGAAACACAGGAGAGTAGAAGAGTGCTGTTTTCTCAAAAGCAGAGTGTGTTTCTTGCAAGGCGAGCTAGCGTTTGTTTCCCAGTCCTAAACGGAGTTGAATCCCATGCAGTTTCTGGTCCTACTAGCAAGAGTTGTTTTCTGCTTAGAAGAGTCACTATTGCGCTCCCATTGCCATACACAGTGCAAATAGCACTCGCGTCTGTTCCCAGCAAGTACAGTGTATTGGACTGAAGAGAAGCTACTGTTCTGGTCACTTTCCTAAGCAGAGTTGAACTAGATATGCCCCGTGTGTGTAGGAAGCACAGTTCTTTTGTTCTGAGCAAGCTCACTGTTCTGGCCCTATAGGAAACACAGGAGAGTAGAAGAGTGCTGTTTTCTCAAAAGCAGAGTGTGTTTCTTGCAAGGCGAGCTAGCGTTTGTTTCCCAGTCCTAAACGGAGTTGAATCCCATGCAGATTCTGGTCCTACGAGCAAGAGTTGTTTTCTGCTAAGAAGAGTCACTATTGCGCTCCCATTGCCATACACAGTGCAAATAGCACTCGCGCCTGTTCCCAGCAAGTACAGTGTATTGGACTGAAGAGAAGCTACTGTTCTGGTCAGTTTCCTAAGCAGAGTTGAACTAGATATGCCCCGTGTGTGTAGGAAGCACAGTTCTTTGGTTCTGAGCAAGCTCACTGTTCTGGCCCTATAGGAAACACAGGAGAGTAGAAGAGTGCTGTTTTCTCAAAAGCAGAGTGTGTTTCTTGCAAGGCGAGCTAGCGTTTGTTTCCCAGTCCTAAACGGAGTTGAATCCCATGCAGTTTGTGGTCCTACGAGCAAGAGTTGTTTTCTGCTAAGAAGAGTCACTATTGCGCTCCCATTGCCATACACAGTGCAAATAGCACTCGCGCCTGTTCCCAGCAAGTACAGTGTATTGGACTGAAGAGAAGCTACTGTTCTGGTCAGTTTCCTAAGCAGAGTTGAACTAGATATGCCCCGTGTGTGTAGGAAGCACAGTTCTTTTGTTCTGAGCAAGCTCACTGTTCTGGCCCTATAGGAAACACAGGAGAGTAGAAGAGTGCTGTTTTCTCAAAAGCAGAGTGTGTTTCTTGCAAGGCGAGCTAGCGTTTGTTTCCCAGTCCTAAACGGAGTTGAATCCCATGCAGTTTCTGGTCCTACGAGCAAGAGTTGTTTTCTGCTAAGAAGAGTCACTATTGCGCTCCCATTGCCATACACAGTGCAAATAGCACTCGCGTCTGTTCCCAGCAAGTACAGTGTATTGGACTGAAGAGAAGCTACTGTTCTTGTCAGTTTCCTAAGCAGAGTTGAACTAGATATGCCCCGTGTGTGTAGGAAGCACAGTTCTTTTGTTCTGAGCAAGCTCACTGTTCTGGCCCTATAGGAAACACAGGAGAGTAGAAGAGTGCTGTTTTCTCAAAAGCAGAGTGTGTTTCTTGCAAGGCGAGCTAGCGTTTGTTTCCCAGTCCTAAACGGAGTTGAATCCCATGCAGTTTGTGGTCCTACGAGCAAGAGTTGTTTTCTGCTAAGAAGAGTCACTATTGCGCTCCCATTGCCATACACAGTGCAAATAGCACTCGCGTCTGTTCCCAGCAAGTACAGTGTATTGGACTGAAGAGAAGCTACTGTTCTGGTCAGTTTCCTAAGCAGAGTTGAACTAGATATGCCCCGTGTGTGTAGGAAGCACAGTTCTTTTGTTCTGAGCAAGCTCACTGTTCTGGCCCTATAGGAAACACAGGAGAGTAGAAGAGTGCTGTTTTCTCAAAAGCAGAGTGTGTTTCTTGCAAGGCGAGCTAGCGTTTGTTTCCCAGTCCTAAACGGAGTTGAATCCCATGCAGTTTCTGGTCCTACGAGCAAGAGTTGTTTTCTGCTTAGAAGAGTCACTATTGCGCTCCCATTGCCATACACAGTGCAAATAGCACTCACGTCTGTTCCCAGCAAGTACAGTGTATTGGACTGAAGAGAAGCTACTGTTCTTGTCAGTTTTCTAAGCAGAGTTGAACTAGATATGCCCCGTGTGTGTAGTAAGCACAGTTCTTTTGTTCTGAGCAAGCTCACTGTTCTGGCCCTATAGGAAACACAGGAGAGTAGAAGAGTGCTGTTTTCTCAAAAGCAGAGTGTGTTTCTTGCAAGGCGAGCTAGCGTTTGTTTCCCAGTCCTAAACGGAGTAGAATCCCATTCAGATTCTGGTCCTACGAGCAAGAGTTGTTTTCTGCTAAGAAGAGTCACTATTGCGCTCCCATTGCCATACACAGTGCAAATAGCACTCGCGTCTGTTCCCAGCAAGTACAGTGTATTGGACTGAAGAGAAGCTACTGTTCTGGTCAGTTTCCTAAGCAGAGTTGAACTAGATATGCCCCGTGTGTGTAGTAAGCACAGTTCTTTTGTTCTGAGCAAGCTCACTGTTCTGGCCCTATAGGAAACACAGGAGAGTAGAAGAGTGCTGTTTTCTCAAAAGCAGAGTGTGTTTCTTGCAAGGCGAGCTAGCGTTTGTTTCCCAGTCCTAAACGGAGTTGAATCCCATGCAGTTTCTGGTCCTACGAGCAAGAGTTGTTTTCTGCTAAGAAGAGTCACTATTGCGCTCCCATTGCCATACACAGTGCAAATAGCACTCGCGTCTGTTCCCAGCAAGTACAGTGTATTGGACTGAAGAGAAGATACTGTTCTGGTCAGTTTCCTAAGCAGAGTTGAACTAGATATGCCCCGTGTGTGTAGGAAGCACAGTTCTTTTGTTCTGAGCAAGCTCACTGTTCTGGCCCTTTAGGAAACACAGGAGAGTAGAAGAGTGCTGTTTTCTCAAAAGCAGAGTGTGTTTCTTGCAAGGCGAGCTAGCGTTTGTTTCCCAGTCCTAAACGGAGTTGAATCCCATGCAGTTTCTGGTCCTACGAGCAAGAGTTGTTTTCTGCTAAGAAGAGTCACTATTGCGCTCCCATTGCCATACACAGTGCAAATAGCACTCGCGTCTGTTCCCAGCAAGTACAGTGTATTGGACTGAAGAGAAGCTACTGTTCTGGTCAGTTTCCTAAGCAGAGTTGAACTAGATATGCCCCGTGTGTGTAGGAAGCACAGTTCTTTTGTTCTGAGCAAGCTCACTGTTCTGGCCCTATAGGAAACACAGGAGAGTAGAAGAGTGCTGTTTTCTCAAAAGCAGAGTGTGTTTCTTGCAAGGCGAGCTAGCGTTTGTTTCCCAGTCCTAAACGGAGTTGAATCCCATGCAGTTTGTGGTCCTACGAGCAAGAGTTGTTTTCTGCTAAGAAGAGTCACTATTGCGCTCCCATTGCCATACACAGTGCAAATAGCACTCGCGTCTGTTCCCAGCAAGTACAGTGTATTGGACTGAAGAGAAGCTACTGTTCTGGTCAGTTTCCTAAGCAGAGTTGAACTAGATATGCCCCGTGTGTGTAGGAAGCACAGTTCTTTTGTTCTGAGCAAGCTCACTGTTCTGGCCCTATAGGAAACACAGGAGAGTAGAAGAGTGCTGTTTTCTCAAAAGCAGAGTGTGTTTCTTGCAAGGCGAGCTAGCGTTTGTTTCCCAGTCCTAAACGGAGTTGAATCCCATGCAGATTCTGGTCCTACGAGCAAGAGTTGTTTTCTGCTAAGAAGAGTCACTATTGCGCTCCCATTGCCATACACAGTGCAAATAGCACTCGCGTCTGTTCCCAGCAAGTACAGTGTATTGGACTGAAGAGAAGCTACTGTTCTGGTCAGTTTCCTAAGCAGAGTTGAACTAGATATGCCCCGTGTGTGTAGGAAGCACAGTTCTTTTGTTCTGAGCAAGCTCACTGTTCTGGCCCTATAGGAAACACAGGAGAGTAGAAGAGTGCTGTTTTCTCAAAAGCAGAGTGTGTTTCTTGCAAGGCGAGCTAGCGTTTGTTTCCCAGTCCTAAACGGAGTTGAATCCCATGCAGTTTGTGGTCCTACGAGCAAGAGTTGTTTTCTGCTAAGAAGAGTCACTATTGCGCTCCCATTGCCATACACAGTGCAAATAGCACTCGCGCCTGTTCCCAGCAGGTACAGTGTATTGGACTGAAGAGAAGCTACTGTTCTGGTCAGTTTCCTAAGCAGAGTTGAACTAGATATGCCCCGTGTGTGTAGGAAGCACAGTTCTTTTGTTCTGAGCAAGCTCACTGTTCTGGCCCTATAGGAAACACAGGAGAGTAGAAGAGTGCTGTTTTCTCAAAAGCAGAGTGTGTTTCTTGCAAGGCGAGCTAGCGTTTGTTTCCCAGTCCTAAACGGAGTTGAATCCCATGCAGTTTCTGGTCCTACGAGCAAGAGTTGTTTTCTGCTAAGAAGAGTCACTATTGCGCTCCCATTGCCATACACAGTGCAAATAGCACTCGCGTCTGTTCCCAGCAAGTACAGTGTATTGGACTGAAGAGAAGATACTGTTCTTGTCAGTTTCCTAAGCAGAGTTGAACTAGATATGCCCCGTGTGTGTAGTAAGCACAGTTCTTTTGTTCTGAGCAAGCTCACTGTTCTGGCCCTATAGGAAACACAGGAGAGTAGAAGAGTGCTGTTTTCTCAAAAGCAGAGTGTGTTTCTTGCAAGGCGAGCTAGCGTTTGTTTCCCAGTCCTAAACGGAGTTGAATCCCATGCGGTTTGTGGTCCTACGAGCAAGAGTTGTTTTCTGCTAAGAAGAGTCACTATTGCGCTCCCATTGCCATACACAGTGCAAATAGCACTCGCGTCTGTTCCCAGCAAGTACAGTGTATTGGACTGAAGAGAAGCTACTGTTCTGGTCAGTTTCCTAAGCAGAGTTGAACTAGATATGCCCCGTGTGTGTAGGAAGCACAGTTCTTTTGTTCTGAGCAAGCTCACTGTTCTGGCCCTATAGGAAACACAGGAGAGTAGAAGAGTGCTGTTTTCTCAAAAGCAGAGTGTGTTTCTTGCAAGGCGAGCTAGCGTTTGTTTCCCAGTCCTAAACGGAGTTGAATCCCATGCAGTTTGTGGTCCTACGAGCAAGAGTTGTTTTCTGCTAAGAAGAGTCACTATTGCGCTCCCATTGCCATACACAGTGCAAATAGCACTCGCGCCTGTTCCCAGCAAGTACAGTGTATTGGACTGAAGAGAAGCTACTGTTCTGGTCAGTTTCCTAAGCAGAGTTGAACTAGATATGCCCCGTGTGTGTAGGAAGCACAGTTCTTTTGTTCTGAGCAAGCTCACTGTTCTGGCCCTATAGGAAACACAGGAGAGTAGAAGAGTGCTGTTTTCTCAAAAGCAGAGTGTGTTTCTTGCAAGGCGAGCTAGCGTTTGTTTCCCAGTCCTAAACGGAGTTGAATCCCATGCAGTTTGTGGTCCTACGAGCAAGAGTTGTTTTCTGCTAAGAAGAGTCACTATTGCGCTCCCATTGCCATACACAGTGCAAATAGCACTCGCGTCTGTTCCCAGCAAGTACAGTGTATTGGACTGAAGAGAAGCTACTGTTCTGGTCAGTTTCCTAAGCAGAGTTGAACTAGATATGCCCCGTGTGTGTAGGAAGCACAGTTCTTTTGTTCTGAGCAAGCTCACTGTTCTGGCCCTATAGGAAACACAGGAGAGTAGAAGAGTGCTGTTTTCTCAAAAGCAGAGTGTGTTTCTTGCAAGGCGAGCTAGCGTTTGTTTCCCAGTCCTAAACGGAGTTGAATCCCATGCAGTTTCTGGTCCTACGAGCAAGAGTTGTTTTCTGCTTAGAAGAGTCACTATTGCGCTCCCATTGCCATACACAGTGCAAATAGCACTCGCGCCTGTTCCCAGCAAGTACAGTGTATTGGACTGAAGAGAAGCTACTGTTCTGGTCAGTTTCCTAAGCAGAGTTGAACTAGATATGCCCCGTGTGTGTAGGAAGCACAGTTCTTTTGTTCTGAGCAAGCTCACTGTTCTGGCCCTATAGGAAACACAGGAGAGTAGAAGAGTGCTGTTTTCTCAAAAGCAGAGTGTGTTTCTTGCAAGGCGAGCTAGCGTTTGTTTCCCAGTCCTAAACGGAGTTGAATCCCATGCAGATTCTGGTCCTACGAGCAAGAGTTGTTTTCTGCTAAGAAGAGTCACTATTGCGCTCCCATTGCCATACACAGTGCAAATAGCACTCGCGCCTGTTCCCAGCAAGTACAGTGTATTGGACTGAAGAGAAGCTACTGTTCTGGTCAGTTTCCTAAGCAGAGTTGAACTAGATATGCCCCGTGTGTGTAGGAAGCACAGTTCTTTTGTTCTGAGCAAGCTCACTGTTCTGGCCCTATAGGAAACACAGGAGAGTAGAAGAGTGCTGTTTTCTCAAAAGCAGAGTGTGTTTCTTGCAAGGCGAGCTAGCGTTTGTTTCCCAGTCCTAAACGGAGTTGAATCCCATGCAGTTTGTGGTCCTACGAGCAAGAGTTGTTTTCTGCTAAGAAGAGTCACTATTGCGCTCCCATTGCCATACACAGTGCAAATAGCACTCGCGCCTGTTCCCAGCAAGTACAGTGTATTGGACTGAAGAGAAGCTACTGTTCTGGTCAGTTTCCTAAGCAGAGTTGAACTAGATATGCCCCGTGTGTGTAGGAAGCACAGTTCTTTTGTTCTGAGCAAGCTCACTGTTCTGGCCCTATAGGAAACACAGGAGAGTAGAAGAGTGCTGTTTTCTCAAAAGCAGAGTGTGTTTCTTGCAAGGCGAGCTAGCGTTTGTTTCCCAGTCCTAAACGGAGTTGAATCCCATGCAGTTTCTGGTCCTACGAGCAAGAGTTGTTTTCTGCTAAGAAGAGTCACTATTGCGCTCCCATTGCCATACACAGTGCAAATAGCACTCGCGTCTGTTCCCAGCAAGTACAGTGTATTGGACTGAAGAGAAGCTACTGTTCTGGTCAGTTTCCTAAGCAGAGTTGAACTAGATATGCCCCGTGTGTGTAGGAAGCACAGTTCTTTTGTTCTGAGCAAGCTCACTGTTCTGGCCCTATAGGAAACACAGGAGAGTAGAAGAGTGCTGTTTTCTCAAAAGCAGAGTGTGTTTCTTGCAAGGCGAGCTAGCGTTTGTTTCCCAGTCCTAAACGGAGTTGAATCCCATGCAGTTTCTGGTCCTACGAGCAAGAGTTGTTTTCTGCTAAGAAGAGTCACTATTGCGCTCCCATTGCCATACACAGTGCAAATAGCACTCGCGTCTGTTCCCAGCAAGTACAGTGTATTGGACTGAAGAGAAGCTACTGTTCTGGTCAGTTTCCTAAGCAGAGTTGAACTAGATATGCCCCGTGTGTGTAGGAAGCACAGTTCTTTTGTTCTGAGCAAGCTCACTGTTCTGGCCCTATAGGAAACACAGGAGAGTAGAAGAGTGCTGTTTTCTCAAAAGCAGAGTGTGTTTCTTGCAAGGCGAGCTAGCGTTTGTTTCCCAGTCCTAAACGGAGTTGAATCCCATGCAGTTTCTGGTCCTACGAGCAAGAGTTGTTTTCTGCTAAGAAGAGTCACTATTGCGCTCCCATTGCCATACATAGTGCAAATAGCACTCGCGTCTGTTCCCAGCAAGTACAGTGTATTGGACTGAAGAGAAGCTACTGTTCTTGTCAGTTTCCTAAGCAGAGTTGAACTAGATATGCCCCGTGTGTGTAGGAAGCACAGTTCTTTTGTTCTGAGCAAGCTCACTGTTCTGGCCCTATAGGAAACACAGGAGAGTAGAAGAGTGCTGTTTTCTCAAAAGCAGAGTGTGTTTCTTGCAAGGCGAGCTAGCGTTTGTTTCCCAGTCCTAAACGGAGTTGAATCCCATGCAGTTTCTGGTCCTACGAGCAAGAGTTGTTTTCTGCTAAGAAGAGTCACTATTGCGCTCCCATTGCCATACACAGTGCAAATAGCACTCGCGTCTGTTCCCAGCAAGTACAGTGTATTGGACTGAAGAGAAGCTACTGTTCTGGTCAGTTTCCTAAGCAGAGTTGAACTAGATATGCCCCGTGTGTGTAGGAAGCACAGTTCTTTTGTTCTGAGCAAGCTCACTGTTCTGGCCCTATAGGAAACACAGGAGAGTAGAAGAGTGCTGTTTTCTCAAAAGCAGAGTGTGTTTCTTGCAAGGCGAGCTAGCGTTTGTTTCCCAGTCCTAGACGGAGTTGAATCCCATGCAGATTCTGGTCCTACGAGCAAGAGTTGTTTTCTGCTAAGAAGAGTCACTATTGCGCTCCCATTGCCATACACAGTGCAAATAGCACTCGCGTCTGTTCCCAGCAAGTACAGTGTATTGGACTGAAGAGAAGCTACTGTTCTGGTCAGTTTCCTAAGCAGAGTTGAACTAGATATGCCCCGTGTGTGTAGGAAGCACAGTTCTTTTGTTCTGAGCAAGCTCACTGTTCTGGCCCTATAGGAAACACAGGAGAGTAGAAGAGTGCTGTTTTCTCAAAAGCAGAGTGTGTTTCTTGCAAGGCGAGCTAGCGTTTGTTTCCCAGTCCTAAACGGAGTTGAATCCCATGCAGTTTCTGGTCCCACGAGCAAGAGTTGTTTTCTGCTAAGAAGAGTCACTATTGCGCTCCCATTGCCATACACAGTGCAAATAGCACTCGCGTCTGCTCCCAGCAAGTACAGTGTATTGGACTGAAGAGAAGCTACTGTTCTGGTCAGTTTCCTAAGCAGAGTTGAACTAGATATGCCCCGTGTGTGTAGGAAGCACAGTTCTTTTGTTCTGAGCAAGCTCACTGTTCTGGCCCTATAGGAAACACAGGAGAGTAGAAGAGTGCTGTTTTCTCAAAAGCAGAGTGTGTTTCTTGCAAGGCGAGCTAGCGTTTGTTTCCCAGTCCTAAACGGAGTTGAATCCCATGCAGTTTCTGGTCCTACGAGCAAGAGTTGTTTTCTGCTAAGAAGAGTCACTATTGCGCTCCCATTGCCATACATAGTGCAAATAGCACTCGCGTCTGTTCCCAGCAAGTACAGTGTATTGGACTGAAGAGAAGCTACTGTTCTTGTCAGTTTCCTAAGCAGAGTTGAACTAGATATGCCCCGTGTGTGTAGGAAGCACAGTTCTTTTGTTCTGAGCAAGCTCACTGTTCTGGCCCTATAGGAAACACAGGAGAGTAGAAGAGTGCTGTTTTCTCAAAAGCAGAGTGTGTTTCTTGCAAGGCGAGCTAGCGTTTGTTTCCCAGTCCTAAACGGAGTTGAATCCCATGCAGTTTCTGGTCCTACGAGCAAGAGTTGTTTTCTGCTAAGAAGAGTCACTATTGCGCTCCCATTGCCATACACAGTGCAAATAGCACTCGCGTCTGTTCCCAGCAAGTACAGTGTATTGGACTGAAGAGAAGCTACTGTTCTGGTCAGTTTCCTAAGCAGAGTTGAACTAGATATGCCCCGTGTGTGTAGGAAGCACAGTTCTTTTGTTCTGAGCAAGCTCACTGTTCTGGCCCTATAGGAAACACAGGAGAGTAGAAGAGTGCTGTTTTCTCAAAAGCAGAGTGTGTTTCTTGCAAGGCGAGCTAGCGTTTGTTTCCCAGTCCTAGACGGAGTTGAATCCCATGCAGATTCTGGTCCTACGAGCAAGAGTTGTTTTCTGCTAAGAAGAGTCACTATTGCGCTCCCATTGCCATACACAGTGCAAATAGCACTCGCGTCTGTTCCCAGCAAGTACAGTGTATTGGACTGAAGAGAAGCTACTGTTCTGGTCAGTTTCCTAAGCAGAGTTGAACTAGATATGCCCCGTGTGTGTAGGAAGCACAGTTCTTTTGTTCTGAGCAAGCTCACTGTTCTGGCCCTATAGGAAACACAGGAGAGTAGAAGAGTGCTGTTTTCTCAAAAGCAGAGTGTGTTTCTTGCAAGGCGAGCTAGCGTTTGTTTCCCAGTCCTAAACGGAGTTGAATCCCATGCAGTTTCTGGTCCCACGAGCAAGAGTTGTTTTCTGCTAAGAAGAGTCACTATTGCGCTCCCATTGCCATACACAGTGCAAATAGCACTCGCGTCTGCTCCCAGCAAGTACAGTGTATTGGACTGAAGAGAAGCTACTGTTCTGGTCAGTTTCCTAAGCAGAGTTGAACTAGATATGCCCCGTGTGTGTAGGAAGCACAGTTCTTTTGTTCTGAGCAAGCTCACTGTTCTGGCCCTATAGGAAACACAGGAGAGTAGAAGAGTGCTGTTTTCTCAAAAGCAGAGTGTGTTTCTTGCAAGGCGAGCTAGCGTTTGTTTCCCAGTCCTAAACGGAGTTGAATCCCATGCAGTTTCTGGTCCTACGAGCAAGAGTTGTTTTCTGCTAAGAAGAGTCACTATTGCGCTCCCATTGCCATACACAGTGCAAATAGCACTCGCGTCTGTTCCCAGCAAGTACAGTGTATTGGACTGAAGAGAAGCTACTGTTCTGGTCACTTTCCTAAGCAGAGTTGAACTAGATATGCCCCGTGTGTGTAGGAAGCACAGTTCTTTTGTTCTGAGCAAGCTCACTGTTCTGGCCCTATAGGAAACACAGGAGAGTAGAAGAGTGCTGTTTTCTCAAAAGCAGAGTGTGTTTCTTGCAAGGCGAGCTAGCGTTTGTTTCCCAGTCCTAAACGGAGTTGAATCCCATGCAGTTTCTGGTCCTACGAGCAAGAGTTGTTTTCTGCTAAGAAGAGTCACTATTGCGCTCCCATTGCCATACACAGTGCAAATAGCACTCGCGTCTGTTCCCAGCAAGTACAGTGTATTGGACTGAAGAGAAGCTACTGTTCTGGTCAGTTTCCTAAGCAGAGTTGAACTAGATATGCCCCGTGTGTGTAGGAAGCACAGTTTTTTTGTTCTGAGCAAGCTCACTGTTCTGGCCCTATAGGAAACACAGGAGAGTAGAAGAGTGCTGTTTTCTCAAAAGCAGAGTGTGTTTCTTGCAAGGCGAGCTAGCGTTTGTTTCCCAGTCCTAAACGGAGTTGAATCCCATGCAGTTTCTGGTCCTACGAGCAAGAGTTGTTTTCAGCTAAGAAGAGTCACTATTGCGCTCCCATTGCCATACACAGTGCAAATAGCACTCGCGTCTGTTCCCAGCAAGTACAGTGTATTGGACTGAAGAGAAGCTACTGTTCTTGTCAGTTTCCTAAGCAGAGTTGAACTAGATATGCCCCGTGTGTGTAGGAAGCACAGTTCTTTGGTTCTGAGCAAGCTCACTGTTCTGGCCCTATAGGAAACACAGGAGAGTAGAAGAGTGCTGTTTTCTCAAAAGCAGAGTGTGTTTCTTGCAAGGCGAGCTAGCGTTTGTTTCCCAGTCCTAAACGGAGTTGAATCCCATGCAGTTTGTGGTCCTACGAGCAAGAGTTGTTTTCTGCTAAGAAGAGTCACTATTGCGCTCCCATTGCCATACACAGTGCAAATAGCACTCGCGTCTGTTCCCAGCAAGTACAGTGTATTGGACTGAAGAGAAGTTACTGTTCTGGTCAGTTTCCTAAGCAGAGTTGAACTAGATATGCCCCGTGTGTGTAGGAAGCACAGTTCTTTTGTTCTGAGCAAGCTCACTGTTCTGGCCCTATAGGAAACACAGGAGAGTAGAAGAGTGCTGTTTTCTCAAAAGCAGAGTGTGTTTCTTGCAAGGCTAGCTAGCGTTTGTTTCCCAGTCCTAAACGGAGTTGAATCCCATGCAGTTTGTGGTCCTACGAGCAAGAGTTGTTTTCTGCTAAGAAGAGTCACTATTGCGCTCCCATTGCCATACACAGTGCAAATAGCACTCGCGTCTGTTCCCAGCAAGTACAGTGTATTGGACTGAAGAGAAGCTACTGTTCTGGTCAGTTTCCTAAGCAGAGTTGAACTAGATATGCCCCGTGTGTGTAGGAAGCACAGTTCTTTTGTTCTGAGCAAGCTCACTGTTCTGGCCCTATAGGAAACACAAAAGAGTAGAAGAGTGCTGTTTTCTCAAAAGCAGAGTGTGTTTCTTGCAAGGCGAGCTAGCGTTTGTTTCCCAGTCCTAAACGGAGTTGAATCCCATGCAGTTTCTGGTCCTACGAGCAAGAGTTGTTTTCTGCTTAGAAGAGTCACTATTGCGCTCCCATTGCCATACACAGTGCAAATAGCACTCACGTCTGTTCCCAGCAAGTACAGTGTATTGGACTGAAGAGAAGCTACTGTTCTGGTCAGTTTCCTAAGCAGAGTTGAACTAGATATGCCCCGTGTGTGTAGGAAGCACAGTTCTTTTGTTCTGAGCAAGCTCACTGTTCTGGCCCTATAGGAAACACAGGAGAGTAGAAGAGTGCTGTTTTCTCAAAAGCAGAGTGTGTTTCTTGCAAGGCGAGCTAGCGTTTGTTTCCCAGTCCTAAACGGAGTTGAATCCCATGCAGATTCTGGTCCTATGAGCAAGAGTTGTTTTCTGCTAAGAAGAGTCACTATTGCGCTCCCATTGCCATACACAGTGCAAATAGCACTCGCGTCTGTTCCCAGCAAGTACAGTGTATTGGACTGAAGAGAAGCTACTGTTCTGGTCAGTTTCCTAAGCAGAGTTGAACTAGATATGCCCCGTGTGTGTAGGAAGCACAGTTCTTTTGTTCTGAGCAAGCTCACTGTTCTGGCCCTATAGGAAACACAGGAGAGTAGAAGAGTGCTGTTTTCTCAAAAGCAGAGTGTGTTTCTTGCAAGGCGAGCTAGCGTTTGTTTCCCAGTCCTAAACGGAGTTGAATCCCATGCAGTTTCTGGTCCCACGAGCAAGAGTTGTTTTCTGCTAAGAAGAGTCACTATTGCGCTCCCATTGCCATACACAGTGCAAATAGCACTCGCGTCTGTTCCCAGCAAGTACAGTGTATTGGACTGAAGAGAAGCTACTGTTCTGGTCAGTTTCCTAAGCAGAGTTGAACTAGATATGCCCCGTGTGTGTAGGAAGCACAGTTCTTTTGTTCTGAGCAAGCTCACTGTTCTGGCCCTATAGGAAACACAGGAGAGTAGAAGAGTGCTGTTTTCTCAAAAGCAGAGTGTGTTTCTTGCAAGGCGAGCTAGCGTTTGTTTCCCAGTCCTAAACGGAGTTGAATCCCATGCAGTTTGTCGTCCTACGAGCAAGAGTTGTTTTCTGCTAAGAAGAGTCACTATTGCGCTCCCATTGCCATACACAGTGCAAATAGCACTCGCGTCTGTTCCCAGCAAGTACAGTGTATTGGACTGAAGAGAAGCTACTGTTCTGGTCACTTTCCTAAGCAGAGTTGAACTAGATATGCCCCGTGTGTGTAGGAAGCACAGTTCTTTTGTTCTGAGCAAGCTCACTGTTCTGGCCCTATAGGAAACACAGGAGAGTAGAAGAGTGCTGTTTTCTCAAAAGCAGAGTGTGTTTCTTGCAAGGCGAGCTAGCGTTTGTTTCCCAGTCCTAAACGGAGTTGAATCCCATGCAGTTTCTGGTCCTACGAGCAAGAGTTGTTTTCTGCTAAGAAGAGTCACTATTGCGCTCCCATTGCCATACACAGTGCAAATAGCACTGGAGCCTGTTCCCAGCAAGTACAGTGTATTGGACTGAAGAGAAGCTACTGTTCTTGTCAGTTTCCTAAGCAGAGTTGAACTAGATATGCCCCGTGTGT
Organism: Peromyscus eremicus; assembly: GCF_949786415.1. Taxonomy (NCBI): domain Eukaryota; kingdom Metazoa; phylum Chordata; class Mammalia; order Rodentia; family Cricetidae; genus Peromyscus; species Peromyscus eremicus. Next base: position 21,830 of record NW_026738102.1, read on the forward strand.
GTAGGAAGCACAGTTCTTTTGTTCTGAGCAAGCTCACTGTTCTGGCCCTATAGGAAACACAGGAGAGTAGAAGAGTGCTGTTTTCTCAAAAGCAGAGTGTGTTTCTTGCAAGGCGAGCTAGCGTTTGTTTCCCAGTCCTAAACGGAGTTGAATCCCATGCAGTTTCTGGTCCTACGAGCAAGAGTTGTTTTCTGCTAAGAAGAGTCACTATTGCGCTCCCATTGCCATACACAGTGCAAATAGCACTCGCGTCTGTTCCCAGCAAGTACAGTGTATTGGACTGAAGAGAAGCTACTGTTCTGGTCAGTTTCCTAAGCAGAGTTGAACTAGATATGCCCCGTGTGTGTAGGAAGCACAGTTCTTTTGTTCTGAGCAAGCTCACTGTTCTGGCCCTATAGGAAACACAGGAGAGTAGAAGAGTGCTGTTTTCTCAAAAGCAGAGTGTGTTTCTTGCAAGGCGAGCTAGCGTTTGTTTCCCAGTCCTAAACGGAGTTGAATCCCATGCAGTTTCTGGTCCTACGAGCAAGAGTTGTTTTCTGCTAAGAAGAGTCACTATTGCGCTCCCATTGCCATACACAGTGCAAATAGCACTCGCGTCTGTTCCCAGCAAGTACAGTGTATTGGACTGAAGAGAAGCTACTGTTCTGGTCAGTTTCCTAAGCAGAGTTGAACTAGATATGCCCCGTGTGTGTAGGAAGCACAGTTCTTTTGTTCTGAGCAAGCTCACTGTTCTGGCCCTATAGGAAACACAGGAGAGTAGAAGAGTGCTGTTTTCTCAAAAGCAGAGTGTGTTTCTTGCAAGGCGAGCTAGCGTTTGTTTCCCAGTCCTAAATGGAGTTGAATCCCATGCAGTTTCTGGTCCTACGAGCAAGAGTTGTTTTCTGCTTAGAAGAGTCACTATTGCGCTCCCATTGCCATACACAGTGCAAATAGCACTCACGTCTGTTCCCAGCAAGTACAGTGTATTGGACTGAAGAGAAGCTACTGTTCTGGTCACTTTCCTAAGCAGAGTTGAACTAGATATGCCCCGTGTGTGTAGGAAGCACAGTTCTTTTGTTCTGAGCAAGCTCACTGTTCTGGCCCTATAGGAAACACAGGAGAGTAGAAGAGTGCTGTTTTCTCAAAAGCAGAGTGTGTTTCTTGCAAGGCGAGCTAGCGTTTGTTTCCCAGTCCTAAACGGAGTTGAATCCCATGCAGTTTCTGGTCCTACGAGCAAGAGTTGTTTTCTGCTTAGAAGAGTCACTATTGCGCTCCCATTGCCATACACAGTGCAAATAGCACTCGCGTCTGTTCCCAGCAAGTACAGTGTATTGGACTGAAGAGAAGCTACTGTTCTGGTCAGTTTCCTAAGCAGAGTTGAACTAGATATGCCCCGTGTGTGTAGGAAGCACAGTTCTTTTGTTCTGAGCAAGCTCACTGTTCTGGCCCTATAGGAAACACAGGAGAGTAGAAGAGTGCTGTTTTCTCAAAAGCAGAGTGTGTTTCTTGCAAGGCGAGCTAGCGTTTGTTTCCCAGTCCTAAACGGAGTTGAATCCCATGCAGTTTCTGGTCCTACGAGCAAGAGTTGTTTTCTGCTTAGAAGAGTCACTATTGCGCTCCCATTGCCATACACAGTGCAAATAGCACTCGCGTCTGTTCCCAGCAAGTACAGTGTATTGGACTGAAGAGAAGCTACTGTTCTGGTCAGTTTCCTAAGCAGAGTTGAACTAGATATGCCCCGTGTGTGTAGGAAGCACAGTTCTTTGGTTCTGAGCAAGCTCACTGTTCTGGCCCTATAGGAAACACAGGAGAGTAGAAGAGTGCTGTTTTCTCAAAAGCAGAGTGTGTTTCTTGCAAGGCGAGCTAGCGTTTGTTTCCCAGTCCTAAACGGAGTTGAATCCCATGCAGTTTCTGGTCCTACGAGCAAGAGTTGTTTTCTGCTTAGAAGAGTTACTATTGCGCTCCCATTGCCATACACAGTGCAAATAGCACTCACGTCTGTTCCCAGCAAGTACAGTGTATTGGACTGAAGAGAAGCTACTGTTCTGGTCAGTTTCCTAAGCAGAGTTGAACTAGATATGCCCCGTGTGTGTAGGAAGCACAGTTCTTTGGTTCTGAGCAAGCTCACTGTTCTGGCCCTATAGGAAACACAGGAGAGTAGAAGAGTGCTGTTTTCTCAAAAGCAGAGTGTGTTTCTTGCAAGGCGAGCTAGCGTTTGTTTCCCAGTCCTAAACGGAGTTGAATCCCATGCAGTTTCTGGTCCTACGAGCAAGAGTTGTTTTCTGCTAAGAAGAGTCACTATTGCGCTCCCATTGCCATACACAGTGCAAATAGCACTCGCGTCTGTTCCCAGCAAGTACAGTGTATTGGACTGAAGAGAAGCTACTGTTCTGGTCAGTTTCCTAAGCAGAGTTGAACTAGATATGCCCCGTGTGTGTAGGAAGCACAGTTCTTTTGTTCTGAGCAAGCTCACTGTTCTGGCCCTATAGGAAACACAGGAGAGTAGAAGAGTGCTGTTTTCTCAAAAGCAGAGTGTGTTTCTTGCAAGGCGAGCTAGCGTTTGTTTCCCAGTCCTAAACGGAGTTGAATCCCATGCAGTTTCTGGTCCTACGAGCAAGAGTTGTTTTCTGCTTAGAAGAGTTACTATTGCGCTCCCATTGCCATACACAGTGCAAATAGCACTCGCGTCTGTTCCCAGCAAGTACAGTGTATTGGACTGAAGAGAAGCTACTGTTCTGGTCACTTTCCTAAGCAGAGTTGAACTAGATATGCCCCGTGTGTGTAGGAAGCACAGTTCTTTTGTTCTGAGCAAGCTCACTGTTCTGGCCCTATAGGAAACACAGGAGAGTAGAAGAGTGCTGTTTTCTCAAAAGCAGAGTGTGTTTCTTGCAAGGCGAGCTAGCGTTTGTTTCCCAGTCCTAAACGGAGTTGAATCCCATGCAGTTTGTGGTCCTACGAGCAAGAGTTGTTTTCTGCTAAGAAGAGTCACTATTGCGCTCCCATTGCCATACACAGTGCAAATAGCACTCGCGTCTGTTCCCAGCAAGTACAGTGTATTGGACTGAAGAGAAGCTACTGTTCTTGTCAGTTTCCTAAGCAGAGTTGAACTAGATATGCCCCGTGTGTGTAGGAAGCACAGTTCTTTTGTTCTGAGCAAGCTCACTGTTCTGGCCCTATAGGAAACACAGGAGAGTAGAAGAGTGCTGTTTTCTCAAAAGCAGAGTGTGTTTCTTGCAAGGCGAGCTAGCGTTTGTTTCCCAGTCCTAAACGGAGTTGAATCCCATGCAGTTTGTGGTCCTACGAGCAAGAGTTGTTTTCTGCTAAGAAGAGTCACTATTGCGCTCCCATTGCCATACACAGTGCAAATAGCACTTGCGTCTGTTCCCAGCAAGTACAG
>NW_026738103.1:0-25140 GCF_949786415.1 Peromyscus eremicus
CTCTGCTTTTGAGAAAACAGCACTCTTCTACTCTCCTGTGTTTCCTATAGGGCCAGAACAGTGAGCTTGCTCAGAACAAAAGACTGTGCCTCCTACCACACACGGGGCATATCTAGTTCAACTCTGCTTAGGAAACTGACCAGAACAGTAGCTTCTCTTCAGTCCAATACACTGTACTTGCTGGGAACAGACGCGAGGTGCTATTTGCACTGTGTATGGCAATGGAGGCGCAATAGTGACTCTTCTTAGCAGAAAACAACTCTTGCTCGTAGGACCAGAAACTGCATGGGATTCACTCCGTTTAGGACTGGGAAAACAAACGCTAGCTCGCCTTGCAAGAAACACACTCTGCTTTTGAGAAACAGCACTCTTCTACACTCCTGTGTTCCTATAGGGCCAGAACAGTGAGCTTGCTCAGAACAAAAGAACTGTGCTTCCTACACACACGGGGCATATCTAGTTTCAACTCTCCTTAGGAAACTGACAAGACAGTAGCTTCTCTTCAGTCCAATACACTGTACTTGCTGGAACAGACGCGAGTGCTATTTGCACTGTGTATGGCAATGGGAGCGCAATAGTGAGTCTTCTAAGCAGAAAACAACTCTTGCTCGTAGGACCAGAAACTGCATGGGATTCAACTCCGTTTAGGACTGGGAAACAAACGCTAGCTCGCCTTGCAAGAAACAAACTCTGCTTTTGAGAAAACAGCACTCTTCTACTCCCCTGTGTTTCCTATAGGGCCAGAACAGTGAGCTTGCTCAGAACAAAAGAACTGTGCTTCCTACACACACGGGGCATATCTAGTTCAACTCTGCTTAGGAAACTGACAAGAACAGTAGCTTCTCTTCAGTCCAATACACTGTACTTGCTGGGAACAGACGTGAGTGCTATTTGCACTGTGTATGGCAATGGAGCGCAATAGTGACTCTTCTTAGCAGAAAACAACTCTTGCTCGTAGGACCAGAAACTGCATGGGATTCAACTCCGTTTAGGACTGGGAACAAACGCTAGCTCGCCTTGCAAGAAACACACTCTGCTTTTGAGAAAACAGCACTCTTTCTACTCTCCTGTGTTTCCTATAGGGCCAGAACAGTGAGCTTGCTCAGAACAAAGAACTGTGCTTCCTACACACACGGGGCATATCTAGTTCAACTCTGCTTAGGAAACTGACAAGAACAGTAGCTTCTCTTCAGTCCCAATACACTGTATTTGCTGGGAACAGACACGAGTGCTATTTGCACTGTGTATGGCAATGGGAGCGCAATAGTGACTCTTCTTAGCAGAAAACAACTCTTGCTCGTAGGAACAGAAAACTGCATGGGGATTCAACTCCGTTTAGGACTGGGAAACAAACGCTAGCCTCGCCTTGGCAAGAAACACACTCTGCTTCTTGAGAAAACAGCACTCTTCTACTCTCCTGTGTTTCCTATAGGGCCAGAACAGTGAGCTTGCTCAGAACAAAAGAACTGTGCTTCCTACACACGGGGCATATCTAGTTCAACTCTGCTTAGGAAACTGACCAGAACAGTAGCTTCTCTTCAGTCCAATACACTGTACTTGCTGGGAACAGACGCGAGTGCTATTTGCACTGTGTATGGCAATGGGAGCGCAATAGTGACTCTTCTTAGCAGAAAACAACTCTTGCTCGTAGGACCACAATCTGCATGGGATTCAACTCCGTTTAGGACTGGGAAACAAACGCTAGCTCGCCTTGCAAGAAACACACTCTGCTTTTGAGAAAACAGCACTCTTCTACTCTCCTGTGTTTCCTATAGGGCCAGAACAGTGAGCTTGCTCAGAACAAAAGAACTGTGCTTCCTACACACACGGGGCATATCTAGTTCAACTCTGCTTAGGAAACTGACCAGAACAGTAGCTTCTCTTCATTCCAATACACTGTACTTGCTGGGAACAGACGCGAGTGCTATTTGCACTGTGTATGGCAATGGGAGCGCAATAGTGACTCTTCATAGCAGAAAACAACTCTTGCTCGTAGGACCAGAATCTGCATGGGATTCTACTCCGTTTAGGACTGGGAAACAAACGCTAGCTCGCCTTGCAAGAAACACACTCTGCTTTTGAGAAAACAGCACTCTTCTACTCTCCTGTGTTTCCTATAGGGCCAGAACAGTGAGCTTGCTCAGAACAAAAGAACTGTGCTTCCTACACACACGGGGCATATCTAGTTCAACTCTGCTTAGGAAACTGACCAGAACAGTAGCTTCTCTTCAGTCCAATACACTGTACTTGCTGGGAACAGACTCGAGTGCTATTTGCACTGTGTATGGCAATGGGAGCGCAATAGTGACTCTTCTTAGCAGAAAACAACTCTTGCTCGTAGGACCACAAACTGCATGGGATTCAACTCCGTTTAGGACTGGGAAACAAACGCTAGCTCGCCTTGCAAGAAACACACTCTGCTTTTGAGAAAACAGCACTCTTCTACTCTCCTGTGTTTCCTATAGGGCCAGAACAGTGAGCTTGCTCAGAACAAAATAACTGTGCTTCCTACACACACGGGGCATATCTAGTTCAACTCTGCTTAGGAAACTGACCAGAACAGTAGCTTCTCTTCAGTCCAATACACTGTACTTGCTGGGAACAGACGCGAGTGCTATTTGCACTGTGTATGGCAATGGGAGCGCAATAGTGACTCTTCTTAGCAGAAAACAACTCTTGCTCGTAGGACCACAAACTGCATGGGATTCAACTCCTTTTAGGACTGGGAAACAAACGCTAGCTCGCCTTGCAAGAAACACACTCTGCTTTTGAGAAAACAGCACTCTTCTACTCTCCTGTGTTTCCTATAGGGACAGAACAGTGAGCTTGCTCAGAACAAAAGAACTGTGCTTCCTACACACACGGGGCATATCTAGTTCAACTCTGCTTAGGAAACTGACCAGAACAGTAGCTTCTCTTCAGTCCAATACACTGTACTTGCTGGGAACAGACGCGAGTGCTATTTGCACTGTGTATGGCAATGGGAGCACAATAGTGACTCTTCTTAGCAGAAAACAACTCTTGCTCGTAGGACCAGAAACTGCATGGGATTCAACTCCGTTTAGGACTGGGAAACAAACGCTAGCTCGCCTTGCAAGAAACACACTCTGCTTTTGAGAAAACAGCACTCTTCTACTCTCCTGTGTTTCCTATAGGGCCAGAACAGTGAGCTTGCTCAGAACAAAAGAACTGTGCTTCCTACACACACGGGGCATATCTAGTTCAACTCTGCTTAGGAAACTGACCAGAACAGTAGCTTCTCTTCAGTCCAATACACTGTACTTGCTGGGAACAGACGCGAGTGCTATTTGCACTGTGTATGGCAATGGGAGCGCAATAGTGACTCTTCTTAGCAGAAAACAACTCTTGCTCATAGGACCAGAAACTGCATGGGATTCTACTCCGTTTAGGACTGGGAAACAAACGCTAGCTCGCCTTGCAAGAAACACACTCTGCTTTTGAGAAAACAGCACTCTTCTACTCTCCTGTGTTTCCTATAGGGCCAGAACAGTGAGCTTGCTCAGAACAAAAGAACTGTGCTTCCTACACACACGGGGCATATCTAGTTCAACTCTGCTTAGGAAACTGACCAGAACAGTAGCTTCTCTTCAGTCCAATACACTGTACTTGCTGGGAACAGATGCGAGTGCTATTTGCACTGTGTATGGCAATGGGAGCGCAATAGTGACTCTTCTTAGCAGAAAACAACTCTTGCTCGTAGGACCAGAAACTGCATGGGATTCAACTCCGTTTAGGACTGGGAAACAAACGCTAGCTCGCCTTGCAAGAAACACACTCTGCTTTTGAGAAAACAGCACTCTTCTACTCTCCTGTGTTTCCTATAGGGCCAGAACAGTGAGCTTGCTCAGAACAAAAGAACTGTGCTTCCTACACACACGGGGCATATCTAGTTCAACTCTGCTTAGGAAACTGACAAGAACAGTAGCTTCTCTTCAGTCCAATACACTGTACTTGCTGGGAACAGACGCGAGTGCTATTTGCACTGTGTATGGCAATGGGAGCGCAATAGTGACTCTTCTTAGCAGAAAACAACTCTTGCTCGTAGGACCAGAAACTGCATGGGATTCAACTCCGTTTAGGACTGGGAAACAAACGCTAGCTCGCCTTGCAAGAAACACACTCTGCTTTTGAGAAAACAGCACTCTTCTACTCTCCTGTGTTTCCTATAGGGCCAGAACAGTGAGCTTGCTCAGAACAAAAGAACTGTGCTTCCTACACACACGGGGCATATCTAGTTCAACTCTGCTTAGGAAACTGACAAGAACAGTAGCTTCTCTTCAGTCCAATACACTGTACTTGCTGGGAACAGACGCGAGTGCTATTTGCACTGTGTATGGCAATGGGAGCGCAATAGTGACTCTTCTTAGCAGAAAACAACTCTTGCTCGTAGGACCAGAAACTGCATGGGATTCAACTCCGTTTAGGACTGGGAAACAAACGCTAGCTCGCCTTGCAAGAAACACACTCTGCTTTTGAGAAAACAGCACTCTTCTACTCTCCTGTGTTTCCTATAGGGCCAGAACAGTGAGCTTGCTCAGAACAAAAGAACTGTGCTTCCTACACACATGGGGCATATCTAGTTCAACTCTGCTTAGGAAACTGACAAGAACAGTAGCTTCTCTTCAGTCCAATACACTGTACTTGCTGGGAACAGACGCGAGTGCTATTTGCACTGTGTATGGCAATGGGAGCGCAATAGTGACTCTTCTTAGCAGAAAACAACTATTGCTCGTAGGACCACAAACTGCATGGGATTCAACTCCGTTTAGGACTGGGAAACAAACACTAGCTCGCCTTGCAAGAAACACACTCTGCTTTTGAGAAAACAGCACTCTTCTACTCTCCTGTGTTTCCTATAGGGCCAGAAGAGTGAGCTTGCTCAGAACAAATAAACTGTGCTTCCTACACACACGGGGCATATCTAGTTCAACTCTGCTTAGGAAACTGACCAGAACAGTAGCTTCTCTTCAGTCCAATACACTGTACTTGCTGGGAACAGACGCGAGTGCTATTTGCACTGTGTATGGCAATGGGCACGCAATAGTGACTCTTCTTAGCAGAAAACAACTCTTGCTCGTAGGACCACAAACTGCATGGGATTCAACTCCGTTTAGGACTGGGAAACAAACGCTAGCTCGCCTTGCAAGAAACACACTCTGCTTTTGAGAAAACAGCACTCTTCTACTCTCCTGTGTTTCCTATAGGGCCAGAACAGTGAGCTTGCTCAGAACAAAAAAACTGTGCTTCCTACACACACGGGGCATATCTAGTTCAACTCTGCTTAGGAAACTGACCAGAACAGTAGCTTCTCTTCAGTCCAATACACTGTACTTGCTGGGAACAGACGCGAGTGCTATTTGCACTGTGTATGGCAATGGGAGCGCAATAGTGACTCTTCTTTGGAGAAAACAACTCTTGCTCGTAGGACCACAAACTGCATGGGATTCAACTCCGTTCAGGACTGGGAAACAAATGCTAGCTCGCCTTGCAAGAAACACACTCTGCTTTTGAGAAAACAGCACTCTTCTACTCTCCTGTGTTTCCTATAGGGCCAGAACAGTGAGCTTGCTCAGAACCAAAGAACTGTGCTTCCTACACACACGGGGCATATCTAGTTCAACTCTGCTTAGGAAACTGACAAGAACAGTAGCTTCTCTTCAGTCCAATACACTGTACTTGCTGGGAACAGACGCGAGTGCTATTTGCACTGTGTATGGCAATGGGAGCGCAATAGTGACTCTTCTTAGCAGAAAACAACTCTTGCTCGTAGGACCAGAAACTGCATGGAATTCAACTCCGTTTAGGACTGGGAAACAAACGCTAGCTCGCCTTGCAAGAAACACACTCTGCTTTTGAGAAAACAGCACTCTTCTACTCTCCTGTGTTTCCTATAGGGCCAGAACAGTGAGCTTGCTCAGAACAAAAGAACTGTGCTTCCTACACACACGGGGCATATCTAGTTCAACTCTGCTTAGGAAACTGACAAGAACAGTAGCTTCTCTTCAGTCCAATACACTGTACTTGCTGGGAACAGACGCGAGTGCTATTTGCACTGTGTATGGCAATGGGAGCGCAATAGTGACTCTTCTTAGCAGAAAACAACTCTTGCTCGTAGGACCAGAAACTGCATGGGATTCAACTCCGTTTAGGACTGGGAAACAAACGCTAGCTCGCCTTGCAAGAAACACACTCTGCTTTTGAGAAAACAGCACTCTTCTACTCTCCTGTGTTTCCTATAGGGCCAGAACAGTGAGCTTGCTCAGAACAAAAGAACTGTGCTTCCTACACACACGGGGCATATCTAGTTCAACTCTGCTTAGGAAACTGACCAGAACAGTAGCTTCTCTTCAGTCCAATACACTGTACTTGCTGGGAACAGACGCGAGTGCTATTTGCACTGTGTATGGCAATGGGAGCGCAATAGTGACTCTTCTTAGCAGAAAACAACTGTTGCTCGTAGGACCAGAAACTGCATGGGCTTCAACTCCGTTTAGGACTGGGAAACAAACGCTAGCTCGCCTTGCAAGAAACACACTCTGCTTTTGAGAAAACAGCACTCTTCTACTCTCCTGTGTTTCCTATAGGGCCAGAACAGTGAGCTTGCTCAGAACAAAAGAACTGTGCTTCCTACACACACGGGGCATATCTAGTTCAACTCTGCTTAGGAAACTGACCAGAACAGTAGCTTCTCTTCAGTCCAATACACTGTACTTGCTGGGAACAGACGCGAGTGCTATTTGCACTGTGTATGGCAATGGGAGTGCAATAGTGACTCTTCTTAGCAGAAAACAACTCTTGCTCGTAGGACCAGAACTGCATGGATTCAACTCCGTTTAGGACTGGGAAACAACGCTAGCTCGCCTTGCAAGAAACACACTCTGCTTTTGAGAAAACAGCACTCTTCTACTCTCCTGTGTTTCCTATAGGGCCAGAACAGTGAGCTTGCTCAGAACAAAGAACTGTGCTTCCTACACACACGGGCATATCTAGTTCAACTCTGCTTAGGAAACTGACCAGAACAGTAGCTTCTCTTCAGTCCAATACACTGTACTTGCTGGGAACAGACGCGAGTGCTATTTGCACTGTGTATGGCAATGGGCGCGCAATAGTGACTCTTCTTAGCAGAAAACAACTCTTGCTCGTAGGACCACAAACTGCATGGGATTCAACTCCGTTTAGGGACTGGGAAACAAACGCTAGCTCGCCTTGCAAGAAACACACTCTGCTTTTGAGAAAAACAGCACTCTTCTACTCTCCTGTGTTTCCTATAGGGCCAGAACAGGTGAGCTTGCTCAGAACAAAAGAACTGTGCTTCCTACACACACGGGGCATATCTAGTTCAACTCTGCTTAGGAAACTGACAAGAACCGTAGCTTCTCTTCAGTCCAATACACTGTACTTGCTGGAACAGACGCGAGTGCTATTTGCACTGTGTATGGCAATGGGAGCGCAATAGTGACTCTTCTTTGGAGAAAACAACTCTTGCTCGTAGGACCACAAACTGCATGGGATTCAACTCCGTTCAGGACTGGGAAACAAATGCTAGCTCGCCTTGCAAGAAACACACTCTGCTTTTGAGAAAACAGCACTCTTCTACTCTCCTGTGTTTCCTATAGGGCCAGAACAGTGAGCTTGCTCAGAACCAAAGAACTGTGCTTCCTACACACACGGGGCATATCTAGTTCAACTCTGCTTAGGAAACTGACAAGAACAGTAGCTTCTCTCAGTCCAATACACTGTACTTGCTGGGAACAGACGCGAGTGCTATTTGCACTGTGTATGGCAATGGAGAGCGCAATAGTGACTCTTCTTAGCAGAAAACAACTCTTGCTCGTAGGACCAGAAACTGCATGGGATTCAACTCCGTTTAGGACTGGGAAACAAACGCTAGCTCGCCTTGCAAGAAACACACTCTGCTTTTGAGAAAACAGCACTCTTCTACTCTCCTGTGTTTCCTATAGGGCCAGAACAGTGAGCTTGCTCAGAACAAAAGAACTGTGCTTCCTACACACACGGGGCATATCTAGTTCAACTCTGCTTAGGAAACTGACCAGAACAGTAGCTTCTCTTCAGTCCAATACACTGTACTTGCTGGGAACAGACGCGAGTGCTATTTGCACTGTGTATGGCAATGGGAGCGCAATAGTGACTCTTCTTAGCAGAAAACAACTCTTGCTCGTAGGACCAGAAACTGCATGGGATTCAACTCCGTTTAGGACTGGGAAACAAACGCTAGCTCGCCTTGCAAGAAACACACTCTGCTTTTGAGAAAACAGCACTCTTCTACTCTCCTGTGTTTCCTATAGGGCCAGAACAGTGAGCTTGCTCAGAACAAAAGAACTGTGCTTCCTACACACACGGGGCATATCTAGTTCAACTCTGCTTAGGAAACTGACCAGAACAGTAGCTTCTCTTCAGTCCAATACACTGTACTTGCTGGGAACAGACGCGAGTGCTATTTGCACTGTGTATGGCAATGGGAGCGCAATAGTGACTCTTCTTAGCAGAAAACAACTCTTGCTCGTAGGACCACAAACTGCATGGGATTCAACTCCGTTTAGGACTGGGAAACAAACGCTAGCTCGCCTTGCAAGAAACACACTCTGCTTTTGAGAAAACAGCACTCTTCTACTCTCCTGTGTTTCCTATAGGGCCAGAACAGTGAGCTTGCTCAGAACAAAAGAACTGTGCTTCCTACACACACGGGGCATATCTAGTTCAACTCTGCTTAGGAAACTGACCAGAACAGTAGCTTCTCTTCAGTCCAATACACTGTACTTGCTGGGAACAGACGCGAGTGCTATTTGCACTGTGTATGGCAATGGGAGCGCAATAGTGACTCTTCTTAGCAGAAAACAACTCTTGCTCGTAGGACCAGAAACTGCATGGGATTCTACTCCGTTTAGGACTGGGAAACAAAGGCTAGCTCGCCTTGCAAGAAACACACTCTGCTTTTGAGAAAACAGCACTCTTCTACTCTCCTGTGTTTCCTATAGGGCCAGAACAGTGAGCTTGCTCAGAACAAAAGAACTGTGCTTCCTACACACACGGGGCATATCTAGTTCAACTCTGCTTAGGAAACTGACCAGAACAGTAGCTTCTCTTCAGTCCAATACACTGTACTTGCTGGGAACAGACGCGAGTGCTATTTGCACTGTGTATGGCAATGGGAGCGCAATAGTGACTCTTCTAAGCAGAAAACAACTCTTGCTCGTAGGACCAGAAACTGCATGGGATTCAACTCCGTTTAGGACTGGGAAACAAACGCTAGCTCGCCTTGCAAGAAACACACTCTGCTTTTGAGAAAACAGCACTCTTCTACTCTCCTGTGTTTCCTATAGGGCCAGAACAGTGAGCTTGCTCAGAACAAAAGAACTGTGCTTCCTACACACACGGGGCATATCTAGTTCAACTCTGCTTAGGAAACTGACAAGAACAGTAGCTTCTCTTCAGTCCAATACACTGTACTTGCTGGGAACAGACGCGAGTGCTATTTGCACTGTGTATGGCAATGGGAGCGCAATAGTGACTCTTCTTAGCAGAAAACAACTCTTGCTCGTAGGACCAGAAACTGCATGGGATTCAACTCCGTTTAGGACTGGGAAACAAACACTAGCTCGCCTTGCAAGAAACACACTCTGCTTTTGAGAAAACAGCACTCTTCTACTCTCCTGTGTTTCCTATAGGGCCAGAACAGTGAGCTTGCTCAGAACAAAAGAACTGTGCTTCCTACACACACGGGGCATATCTAGTTCAACTCTGCTTAGGAAACTGACCAGAACAGTAGCTTCTCTTCAGTCCAATACACTGTACTTGCTGGGAACAGACGCGAGTGCTATTTGCACTGTGTATGGCAATGGGAGCGCAATAGTGACTCTTCTAAGCAGAAAACAACTCTTGCTCGTAGGACCACAAACTGCATGGGATTCAACTCCGTTTAGGACTGGGAAACAAACGCTAGCTCGCCTTGCAAGAAACACACTCTGCTTTTGAGAAAACAGCACTCTTCTACTCTCCTGTGTTTCCTATAGGGCCAGAACAGTGAGCTTGCTCAGAACCAAAGAACTGTGCTTCCTACACACACGGGGCATATCTAGTTCAACTCTGCTTAGGAAACTGACCAGAACAGTAGCTTCTCTTCAGTCCAATACACTGTACTTGCTGGGAACAGACGCGAGTGCTATTTGCACTGTGTATGGCAATGGGAGCGCAATAGTGACTCTTCTTAGCAGAAAACAACTCTTGCTCGTAGGACCAGAAACTGCATGGGATTCTACTCCGTTTAGGACTGGGAAACAAACGCTAGCTCGCCTTGCAAGAAACACACTCTGCTTTTGAGAAAACAGCACTCTTCTACTCTCCTGTGTTTCCTATAGGGCCAGAACAGTGAGCTTGCTCAGAACAAAAGAACTGTGCTTCCTACACACACGGGGCATATCTAGTTCAACTCTGCTTAGGAAACTGACCAGAACAGTAGCTTCTCTTCAGTCCAATAAATACACTGTACTTGCTGGGAACAGACGCGAGTGCTATTTGCACTGTGTATGGCAATGGGAGCGCAATAGTGACTCTTCTAAGCAGAAAACAACTCTTGCTCGTAGGACCAGAAACTGCATGGGATTCAACTCCGTTTAGACCTGGGAAACAAACGCTAGCTCGCCTTGCAAGAAACACACTCTGCTTTTGAGAAAACAGCACTCTTCTACTCTCCTGTGTTTCCTATAGGGCCAGAACAGTGAGCTTGCTCAGAACAAAAGAACTGTGCTTCCTACACACACGGGGCATATCTAGTTCAACTCTGCTTAGGAAACTGACAAGAACAGTAGCTTCTCTTCAGTCCAATACACTGTACTTGCTGGGAACAGACGCGAGTGCTATTTGCACTGTGTATGGCAATGGGAGCGCAATAGTGACTCTTCTTAGCAGAAAACAACTCTTGCTCGTAGGACCAGAAATTGCATGGGATTCAACTCCGTTTAGGACTGGGAAACAAACGCTAGCTCGCCTTGCAAGAAACACACTCTGCTTTTGAGAAAACAGCACTCTTCTACTCTCCTGTGTTTCCTATAGGGCCAGAACAGTGAGCTTGCTCAGAACAAAAGAACTGTGCTTCCTACACACACGGGCCATATCTAGTTCAACTCTGCTTAGGAAACTGACAAGAACAGTAGATTCTCTTCAGTCCAATACACTGTACTTGCTGGGAACAGACGCGAGTGCTATTTGCACTGTGTATGGCAATGGGAGCGCAATAGTGACTCTTCTTAGCAGAAAACAACTCTTGCTCGTAGGACCACAAACTGCATGGGATTCAACTCCGTTTAGGACTGGGAAACAAACGCTAGCTCGCCTTGCAAGAAACACACTCTGCTTTTGAGAAAACAGCACTCTTCTACTCTCCTGTGTTTCCTATAGGGCCAGAACAGTGAGCTTGCTCAGAACCAAAGAACTGTGCTTCCTACACACACGGGGCATATCTAGTTCAACTCTGCTTAGGAAACTGACCAGAACAGTAGCTTCTCTTCAGTCCAATACACTGTACTTGCTGGGAACAGACGCGAGTGCTATTTGCACTGTGTATGGCAATGGGAGCGCAATAGTGACTCTTCTTAGCAGAAAACAACTCTTGCTCGTAGGACCAGAAACTGGATGGGATTCAACTCCGTTTAGGACTGGGAAACAAACGCTAGCTCGCCTTGCAAGAAACACACTCTGCTTTTGAGAAAACAGCACTCTTCTACTCTCCTGTGTTTCCTATAGGGCCAGAACAGTGAGCTTGCTCAGAACCAAAGAACTGTGCTTCCTAAACACACGGGGCATATCTAGTTCAACTCTGCTTAGGAAACTGACCAGAACAGTAGCTTCTCTTCAGTCCAATACACTGTACTTGCTGGGAACAGACGCGAGTGCTATTTGCACTGTGTATGGCAATGGGAGCGCAATAGTGACTCTTCTAAGCAGAAAACAACTCTTGCTCGTAGGACCAGAAACTGCATGGGATTCAACTCCGTTTAGACCTGGGAAACAAACGCTAGCTCGCCTTGCAAGAAACACACTCTGCTTTTGAGAAAACAGCACTCTTCTACTCTCCTGTGTTTCCTATAGGGCCAGAACAGTGAGCTTGCTCAGAACAAAAGAACTGTGCTTCCTACACACACGGGGCATATCTAGTTCAACTCTGCTTAGGAAACTGACAAGAACAGTAGCTTCTCTTCAGTCCAATACACTGTACTTGCTGGGAACAGACGCGAGTGCTATTTGCACTGTGTATGGCAATGGGAGCGCAATAGTGACTCTTCTTAGCAGAAAACAACTCTTGCTCGTAGGACCAGAAATTGCATGGGATTCAACTCCGTTTAGGACTGGGAAACAAACGCTAGCTCGCCTTGCAAGAAACACACTCTGCTTTTGAGAAAACAGCACTCTTCTACTCTCCTGTGTTTCCTATAGGGCCAGAACAGTGAGCTTGCTCAGAACAAAAGAACTGTGCTTCCTACACACACGGGCCATATCTAGTTCAACTCTGCTTAGGAAACTGACAAGAACAGTAGATTCTCTTCAGTCCAATACACTGTACTTGCTGGGAACAGACGCGAGTGCTATTTGCACTGTGTATGGCAATGGGAGCGCAATAGTGACTCTTCTTAGCAGAAAACAACTCTTGCTCGTAGGACCACAAACTGCATGGGATTCAACTCCGTTTAGGACTGGGAAACAAACGCTAGCTCGCCTTGCAAGAAACACACTCTGCTTTTGAGAAAACAGCACTCTTCTACTCTCCTGTGTTTCCTATAGGGCCAGAACAGTGAGCTTGCTCAGAACCAAAGAACTGTGCTTCCTACACACACGGGGCATATCTAGTTCAACTCTGCTTAGGAAACTGACCAGAACAGTAGCTTCTCTTCAGTCCAATACACTGTACTTGCTGGGAACAGACGCGAGTGCTATTTGCACTGTGTATGGCAATGGGAGCGCAATAGTGACTCTTCTTAGCAGAAAACAACTCTTGCTCGTAGGACCAGAAACTGGATGGGATTCAACTCCGTTTAGGACTGGGAAACAAACGCTAGCTCGCCTTGCAAGAAACACACTCTGCTTTTGAGAAAACAGCACTCTTCTACTCTCCTGTGTTTCCTATAGGGCCAGAACAGTGAGCTTGCTCAGAACCAAAGAACTGTGCTTCCTAAACACACGGGGCATATCTAGTTCAACTCTGCTTAGGAAACTGACCAGAACAGTAGCTTCTCTTCAGTCCAATACACTGTACTTGCTGGGAACAGACGCGAGTGCTATTTGTACTGTGTATGGCAATGGGAGCGCAATAGTGACTCTTCTTAGCAGAAAACAACTCTTGCTCGTAGGACCAGAAACTGCATGGGATTCAACTCCGTTTAGGACTGGGAAACAAACGCTAGCTCGCCTTGCAAGAAACACACTCTGCTTTTGAGAAAACAGCACTCTTCTACTCTCCTGTGTTTCCTATAGGGCCAGAACAGTGAGCTTGCTCAGAACAAAAGAACTGTGCTTCCTACACACACGGGGCATATCTAGTTCAACTCTGCTTAGGAAACTGACCAGAACAGTAGCTTCTCTTCAGTCCAATACACTGTACTTGCTGGGAACAGACGCGAGTGCTATTTGCACTGTGTATGGCAATGGGAGCGCAATAGTGACTCTTCTTAGCAGAAAACAACTCTTGCTCGTAGGACCAGAAACTGCATGGGATTCAACTCCGTTTAGGACTGGGAAACAAACGCTAGCTCGCCTTGCAAGAAACACACTCTGCTTTTGAGAAAACAGCACTCTTCTACTCTCCTGTGTTTCCTATAGGGCCAGAACAGTGAGCTTGCTCAGAACAAAAGAACTGTGCTTCCTACACACACGGGGCATATCTAGTTCAACTCTGCTTAGGAAACTGACCAGAACAGTAGCTTCTCTTCAGTCCAATACACTGTACTTGCTGGGAACAGACGCGAGTGCTATTTGCACTGTGTATGGCAATGGGAGCGCAATAGTGACTCTTCTTAGCAGAAAACAACTCTTGCTCGTAGGACCAGAAACTGCATGGGATTCAACTCCGTTTAGGACTGGGAAACAAACGCTAGCTCGCCTTGCAAGAAACACACTCTGCTTTTGAGAAAACAGCACTCTTCTACTCTCCTGTGTTTCCTGTAGGGCCAGAACAGTGAGCTTGATCAGAACAAAACAACTGTGCTTCCTACACACACGGGGCATATCTAGTTCAACTCTGCTTAGGAAACTGACCAGAACAGTAGCTTCTCTTCAGTCCAATACACTGTACTTGCTGGGAACAGACGCGAGTGCTATTTGCACTGTGTATGGCAATGGGAGCGCAATAGTGACTCTTCTTAGCAGAAAACAACTCTTGCTCGTAGGACCAGAAACTGCATGGGATTCAACTCCGTTTAAGACTGGGAAACAAACGCTAGCTCGCCTTGCAAGAAACACACTCTGCTTTTGAGAAAACAGCACTCTTCTACTCTCCTGTGTTTCCTATAGGGCCAGAACAGTGAGCTTGCTCAGAACAAAAGAACTGTGCTTCCTATACACACGGGGCATATCTAGTTCAACTCTGCTTAGGAAACTGACCAGAACAGTAGCTTCTCTTCAGTCCAATACACTGTACTTGCTGGGAACAGACGCGAGTGCTATTTGCACTGTGTATGGCAATGGGAGCGCAATAGTGACTCTTCTTAGCAGAAAACAACTCTTGCTCGTAGGACCACAAACTGCATGGGATTCAACTCCGTTTAGGACTGGGAAACAAACGCTAGCTCGTCTTGCAAGAAACACACTCTGCTTTTGAGAAAACAGCACTCTTCTACTCTCCTGTGTTTCCTATAGGGCCAGAACAGTGAGCTTGCTCAGAACAAAAGAACTGTGCTTCCTACACACACGGGGCATATCTAGTTCAACTCTGCTTAGGAAACTGACCAGAACAGTAGCTTCTCTTCAGTCCAATACACTGTACTTGCTGGGAACAGACGCGAGTGCTATTTGCACTGTGTATGGCAATGGGAGTGCAATAGTGACTCTTCTTAGCAGAAAACAACTCTTGCTCGTAGGACCAGAAACTGCATGGGATTCTACTCCGTTTAGGTCTGGGAAACAAACGCTAGCTCGCCTTGCAAGAAACACACTCTGCTTTTGAGAAAACAGCACTCTTCTACTCTCCTGTGTTTCCTATAGGGCCAGAACAGTGAGCTTGCTCAGAACAAAAGAACTGTGCTTCCTACACACACGGGGCATATCTAGTTCAACTCTGCTTAGGAAACTGACCAGAACAGTAGCTTCTCTTCAGTCCAATACACTGTACTTGCTGGGAACAGACGCGAGTGCTATTTGCACTGTGTATGGCAATGGGAGCGCAATAGTGACTCTTCTTAGCAGAAAACAACTCTTGCTCGTAGGACCACAAACTGCATGGGATTCAACTCCGTTTAGGACTGGGAAACAAACGCTAGCTCGTCTTGCAAGAAACACACTCTGCTTTTGAGAAAACAGCACTCTTCTACTCTCCTGTGTTTCCTATAGGGCCAGAACAGTGAGCTTGCTCAGAACAAAAGAACTGTGCTTCCTACACACACGGGGCATATCTAGTTCAACTCTGCTTAGGAAACTGACAAGAACAGTAGCTTCTCTTCAGTCCAATACACTGTACTTGCTGGGAACAGACGCGAGTGCTATTTGCACTGTGTATGGCAATGGGAGCGCAATAGTGACTCTTCTTAGCAGAAAACAACTCTTGCTCGTAGGACCAGAAACTGCATGGGATTCAACTCCGTTTAGGACTGGGAAACAAACGCTAGCTCGCCTTGCAAGAAACACACTCTGCTTTTGAGAAAACAGCACTCTTCTACTCTCCTGTGTTTCCTATAGGGCCAGAACAGTGAGCTTGCTCAGAACAAAAGAACTGTGCTTCCTACACACACGGGGCATATCTAGTTCAACTCTGCTTAGGAAACTGACCAGAACAGTAGCTTCTCTTCAGTCCAATACACTGTACTTGCTGGGAACAGACGCGAGTGCTATTTGCACTGTGTATGGCAAAGGGAGCGCAATAGTGACTCTTCTTAGCAGAAAACAACTCTTGCTCGTAGGACCAGAAACTGCATGGGATTCAACTCCGTTTAGGACTGGGAAACAAACGCTAGCTCGCCTTGCAAGAAACACACTCTGCTTTTGAGAAAACAGCACTCTTCTACTCTCCTGTGTTTCCTATAGGGCCAGAACAGTGAGCTTGCTCAGAACCAAAGAACTGTGCATCCTACACACACGGGGCATATCTAGTTCAACTCTGCTTAGGAAACTGACCAGAACAGTAGCTTCTCTTCAGTCCAATACACTGTACTTGCTGGGAACAGACGCGAGTGCTATTTGCACTGTGTATGGCAATGGGAGCGCAATAGTGACTCTTCTTAGCAGAAAACAACTCTTGCTCGTAGGACCACAAACTGCATGGGATTCTACTCCGTTTAGGACTGGGAAACAAACGCTAGCTCGCCTTGCAAGAAACACACTCTGCTTTTGAGAAAACAGCACTCTTCTACTCTCCTGTGTTTCCTATAGGGCCAGAACAGTGAGCTTGCTCAGAACAAAAGAACTGTGCTTCCTACACACACGGGGCATATCTAGTTCAACTCTGCTTAGGAAACTGACCAGAACAGTAGCTTCTCTTCAGTCCAATACACTGTACTTGCTGGGAACAGACGCGAGTGCTATTTGCACTGTGTATGGCAATGGGAGCGCAATAGTGACTCTTCTAAGCAGAAAACAACTCTTGCTCGTAGGACCAGAAACTGCATGGGATTCAACTCCGTTTAGGACTGGGAAACAAACGCTAGCTCGCCTTGCAAGAAACACACTCTGCTTTTGAGAAAACAGCACTCTTCTACTCTCCTGTGTTTCCTATAGGGCCAGAACAGTGAGCTTGCTCAGAACAAAAGAACTGTGCTTCCTACACACACGGGGCATATCTAGTTCAACTCTGCTTAGGAAACTGACAAGAACAGTAGCTTCTCTTCAGTCCAATACACTGTACTTGCTGGGAACAGACGCGAGTGCTATTTGCACTGTGTATGGCAATGGGAGCGCAATAGTGACTCTTCTTAGCAGAAAACAACTCTTGCTCGTAGGACCAGAAATTGCATGGGATTCAACTCCGTTTAGGACTGGGAAACAAATGCTAGCTCGCCTTGCAAGAAACACACTCTGCTTTTGAGAAAACAGCACTCTTCTACTCTCCTGTGTTTCCTATAGGGCCAGAACAGTGAGCTTGCTCAGAACAAAAGAACTGTGCTTCCTACACACACGAGCCATATCTAGTTCAACTCTGCTTAGGAAACTGACAAGAACAGTAGATTCTCTTCAGTCCAATACACTGTACTTGCTGGGAACAGACGCGAGTGCTATTTGCACTGTGTATGGCAATGGGAGCGCAATAGTGACTCTTCTTAGCAGAAAACAACTCTTGCTCGTAGGACCACAAACTGCATGGGATTCAACTCCGTTTAGGACTGGGAAACAAACGCTAGCTCGCCTTGCAAGAAACACACTCTGCTTTTGAGAAAACAGCACTCTTCTACTCTCCTGTGTTTCCTATAGGGCCAGAACAGTGAGCTTGCTCAGAACCAAAGAACTGTGCTTCCTACACACACGGGGCATATCTAGTTCAACTCTGCTTAGGAAACTGACCAGAACAGTAGCTTCTCTTCAGTCCAATACACTGTACTTGCTGGGAACAGACGCGAGTGCTATTTGCACTGTGTATGGCAATGGGAGCGCAATAGTGACTCTTCTTAGCAGAAAACAACTCTTGCTCGTAGGACCAGAAACTGGATGGGATTCAACTCCGTTTAGGACTGGGAAACAAACGCTAGCTCGCCTTGCAAGAAACACACTCTGCTTTTGAGAAAACAGCACTCTTCTACTCTCCTGTGTTTCCTATAGGGCCAGAACAGTGAGCTTGCTCAGAACCAAAGAACTGTGCTTCCTAAACACACGGGGCATATCTAGTTCAACTCTGCTTAGGAAACTGACCAGAACAGTAGCTTCTCTTCAGTCCAATACACTGTACTTGCTGGGAACAGACGCGAGTGCTATTTGCACTGTGTATGGCAATGGGAGCGCAATAGTGACTCTTCTTAGCAGAAAACAACTCTTGCTCGTAGGACCAGAAACTGCATGGGATTCAACTCCGTTTAGGACTGGGAAACAAACGCTAGCTCGCCTTGCAAGAAACACACTCTGCTTTTGAGAAAACAGCACTCTTCTACTCTCCTGTGTTTCCTATAGGGCCAGAACAGTGAGCTTGCTCAGAACAAAAGAACTGTGCTTCCTACACACACGGGGCATATCTAGTTCAACTCTGCTTAGGAAACTGACCAGAACAGTAGCTTCTCTTCAGTCCAATACACTGTACTTGCTGGGAACAGACGCGAGTGCTATTTGCACTGTGTATGGCAATGGGAGCGCAATAGTGACTCTTCTTAGCAGAAAACAACTCTTGCTCGTAGGACCACAAACTGCATGGGATTCAACTCCGTTTAGGACTGGGAAACAAACGCTAGCTCGTCTTGCAAGAAACACACTCTGCTTTTGAGAAAACAGCACTCTTCTACTCTCCTGTGTTTCCTATAGGGCCAGAACAGTGAGCTTGCTCAGAACAAAAGAACTGTGCTTCCTACACACACGGGGCATATCTAGTTCAACTCTGCTTAGGAAACTGACAAGAACAGTAGCTTCTCTTCAGTCCAATACACTGTACTTGCTGGGAACAGACGCGAGTGCTATTTGCACTGTGTATGGCAATGGGAGCGCAATAGTGACTCTTCTTAGCAGAAAACAACTCTTGCTCGTAGGACCAGAAACTGCATGGGATTCAACTCCGTTTAGGACTGGGAAACAAACGCTAGCTCGCCTTGCAAGAAACACACTCTGCTTTTGAGAAAACAGCACTCTTCTACTCTCCTGTGTTTCCTATAGGGCCAGAACAGTGAGCTTGCTCAGAACAAAAGAACTGTGCTTCCTACACACACGGGGCATATCTAGTTCAACTCTGCTTAGGAAACTGACCAGAACAGTAGCTTCTCTTCAGTCCAATACACTGTACTTGCTGGGAACAGACGCGAGTGCTATTTGCACTGTGTATGGCAAAGGGAGCGCAATAGTGACTCTTCTTAGCAGAAAACAACTCTTGCTCGTAGGACCAGAAACTGCATGGGATTCAACTCCGTTTAGGACTGGGAAACAAACGCTAGCTCGCCTTGCAAGAAACACACTCTGCTTTTGAGAAAACAGCACTCTTCTACTCTCCTGTGTTTCCTATAGGGCCAGAACAGTGAGCTTGCTCAGAACCAAAGAACTGTGCATCCTACACACACGGGGCATATCTAGTTCAACTCTGCTTAGGAAACTGACCAGAACAGTAGCTTCTCTTCAGTCCAATACACTGTACTTGCTGGGAACAGACGCGAGTGCTATTTGCACTGTGTATGGCAATGGGAGCGCAATAGTGACTCTTCTTAGCAGAAAACAACTCTTGCTCGTAGGACCAGAAACTGCATGGGATTCTACTCCGTTTAGGACTGGGAAACAAACGCTAGCTCGCCTTGCAAGAAACACACTCTGCTTTTGAGAAAACAGCACTCTTCTACTCTCCTGTGTTTCCTATAGGGCCAGAACAGTGAGCTTGCTCAGAACAAAAGAACTGTGCTTCCTACACACACGGGGCATATCTAGTTCAACTCTGCTTAGGAAACTGACCAGAACAGTAGCTTCTCTTCAGTCCAATACACTGTACTTGCTGGGAACAGACGCGAGTGCTATTTGCACTGTGTATGGCAATGGGAGCGCAATAGTGACTCTTCTTAGCAGAAAACAACTCTTGCTCGTAGGACCAGAAACTGCATGGGATTCAACTCCGTTTAGGACTGGGAAACAAACGCTAGCTCGCCTTGCAAGAAACACACTCTGCTTTTGAGAAAACAGCACTCTTCTACTCTCCTGTGTTTCCTGTAGGGCCAGAACAGTGAGCTTGATCAGAACAAAACAACTGTGCTTCCTACACACACGGGGCATATCTAGTTCAACTCTGCTTAGGAAACTGACCAGAACAGTAGCTTCTCTTCAGTCCAATACACTGTACTTGCTGGGAACAGACGCGAGTGCTATTTGCACTGTGTATGGCAATGGGAGCGCAATAGTGACTCTTCTTAGCAGAAAACAACTCTTGCTCGTAGGACCAGAAACTGCATGGGATTCAACTCCGTTTAAGACTGGGAAACAAACGCTAGCTCGCCTTGCAAGAAACACACTCTGCTTTTGAGAAAACAGCACTCTTCTACTCTCCTGTGTTTCCTATAGGGCCAGAACAGTGAGCTTGCTCAGAACAAAAGAACTGTGCTTCCTATACACACGGGGCATATCTAGTTCAACTCTGCTTAGGAAACTGACCAGAACAGTAGCTTCTCTTCAGTCCAATACACTGTACTTGCTGGGAACAGACGCGAGTGCTATTTGCACTGTGTATGGCAATGGGAGCGCAATAGTGACTCTTCTTAGCAGAAAACAACTCTTGCTCGTAGGACCACAAACTGCATGGGATTCAACTCCGTTTAGGACTGGGAAACAAACGCTAGCTCGTCTTGCAAGAAACACACTCTGCTTTTGAGAAAACAGCACTCTTCTACTCTCCTGTGTTTCCTATAGGGCCAGAACAGTGAGCTTGCTCAGAACAAAAGAACTGTGCTTCCTACACACACGGGGCATATCTAGTTCAACTCTGCTTAGGAAACTGACCAGAACAGTAGCTTCTCTTCAGTCCAATACACTGTACTTGCTGGGAACAGACGCGAGTGCTATTTGCACTGTGTATGGCAATGGGAGTGCAATAGTGACTCTTCTTAGCAGAAAACAACTCTTGCTCGTAGGACCAGAAACTGCATGGGATTCTACTCCGTTTAGGTCTGGGAAACAAACGCTAGCTCGCCTTGCAAGAAACACACTCTGCTTTTGAGAAAACAGCACTCTTCTACTCTCCTGTGTTTCCTATAGGGCCAGAACAGTGAGCTTGCTCAGAACAAAAGAACTGTGCTTCCTACACACACGGGGCATATCTAGTTCAACTCTGCTTAGGAAACTGACCAGAACAGTAGCTTCTCTTCAGTCCAATACACTGTACTTGCTGGGAACAGACGCGAGTGCTATTTGCACTGTGTATGGCAATGGGAGCGCAATAGTGACTCTTCTTAGCAGAAAACAACTCTTGCTCGTAGGACCAGAAACTGCATGGGATTCAACTCCGTTTAGGACTGGGAAACAAACGCTAGCTCGCCTTGCAAGAAACACACTCTGCTTTTGAGAAAACAGCACTCTTCTACTCTCCTGTGTTTCCTATAGGGCCAGAACAGTGAGCTTGCTCAGAACAAAAGAACTGTGCTTCCTACACACACGGGGCATATCTAGTTCAACTCTGCTTAGGAAACTGACCAGAACAGTAGCTTCTCTTCAGTCCAATACACTGTACTTGCTGGGAACAGACGCGAGTGCTATTTGCACTGTGTATGGCAATGGGAGCGCAATAGTGACTCTTCTTAGCAGAAAACAACTCTTGCTCGTAGGACCAGAATCTGCATGGGATTCAACTCCGTTTAGGACTGGGAAACAAACGCTAGCTCGCCTTGCAAGAAACACACTCTGCTTTTGAGAAAACAGCACTCTTCTACTCTCCTGTGTTTCCTGTAGGGCCAGAACAGTGAGCTTGATCAGAACAAAACAACTGTGCTTCCTACACACACGGGGCATATCTAGTTCAACTCTGCTTAGGAAACTGACCAGAACAGTAGCTTCTCTTCAGTCCAATACACTGTACTTGCTGGGAACAGACGCGAGTGCTATTTGCACTGTGTATGGCAATGGGAGCGCAATAGTGACTCTTCTTAGCAGAAAACAACTCTTGCTCGTAGGACCAGAAACTGCATGGGATTCAACTCCGTTTAGGACTGGGAAACAAACGCTAGCTCGCCTTGCAAGAAACACACTCTGCTTTTGAGAAAACAGCACTCTTCTACTCTCCTGTGTTTCCTATAGGGCCAGAACAGTGAGCTTGCTCAGAAAAAAAGAACTGTGCTTCCTACACACACGGGGCATATCTAGTTCAACTCTGCTTAGGAAACTGACCAGAACAGTAGCTTCTCTTCAGTCCAATACACTGTACTTGCTGGGAACAGACGCGAGTGCTATTTGCACTGTGTATGGCAATGGGAGCGCAATAGTGACTCTTCTTAGCAGAAAACAACTCTTGCTCGTAGGACCAGAAACTGCATGGGATTCAACTCCGTTTAGGACTGGGAAACAAACGCTAGCTCGCCTTGCAAGAAACACACTCTGCTTTTGAGAAAACAGCACTCTTCTACTCTCCTGTGTTTCCTATAGGGCCAGAACAGTGAGCTTGCTCAGAAAAAAAGAACTGTGCTTCCTACACACACGGGGCATATCTAGTTCAACTCTGCTTAGGAAACTGACCAGAACAGTAGCTTCTCTTCAGTCCAATACACTGTACTTGCTGGGAACAGACGCGAGTGCTATTTGCACTGTGTATGGCAATGGGAGCGCAATAGTGACTCTTCTAAGCAGAAAACAACTCTTGCTCGTAGGACCAGAAACTGCATGGGATTCAACTCCGTTTAGGACTGGGAAACAAACGCTAGCTCGCCTTGCAAGAAACACACTCTGCTTTTGAGAAAACAGCACTCTTTTACTCTCCTGTGTTTCCTATAGGGCCAGAACAGTGAGCTTGCTCAGAACAAAAGAACTGTGCTTCCTACACACACGGGGCATATCTAGTTCAACTCTGCTTAGGAAACTGACCAGAACAGTAGCTTCTCTTCAGTCCAATACACTGTACTTGCTGGGAACAGACGCGAGTGCTATTTGCACTGTGTATGGCAATGGGAGCGCAATAGTGACTCTTCTTAGCAGAAAACAACTCTTGCTCGTAGGACCAGAAACTGCATGGGATTCAACTCCGTTTAGGACTGGGAAACAAACGCTAGCTCGCTCTGCAAGAAACACACTCTGCTTTTGAGAAAACAGCACTCTTCTACTCTCCTGTGTTTCCTATAGGGCCAGAACAGTGAGCTTGCTCAGAACAAAAAAACTGTGCTTCCTACACACACGGGGCATATCTAGTTCAACTCTGCTTAGGAAACTGACCAGAACAGTAGCTTCTCTTCAGTCCAATACACTGTACTTGCTGGGAACAGACGCGAGTGCTATTTGCACTGTGTATGGCAATGGGAGCGCAATAGTGACTCTTCTTAGCAGAAAACAACTCTTGCTCGTAGGACCACAAACTGCATGGGATTCAACTCCGTTTAGGACTGGGAAACAAACGCTAGCTCGTCTTGCAAGAAACACACTCTGCTTTTGAGAAAACAGCACTCTTCTACTCTCCTGTGTTTCCTATAGGGCCAGAACAGTGAGCTTGCTCAGAACAAAAGAACTGTGCTTCCTACACACACGGGGCATATCTAGTTCAACTCTGCTTAGGAAACTGACCAGAACAGTAGCTTCTCTTCAGTCCAATACACTGTACTTGCTGGGAACAGACGCGAGTGCTATTTGCACTGTGTATGGCAAAGGGAGCGCAATAGTGACTCTTCTTAGCAGAAAACAACTGTTGCTCGTAGGACCAGAAACTGCATGGGATTCAACTCCGTTTAGGACTGGGAAACAAACGCTAGCTCGCCTTGCAAGAAACACACTCTGCTTTTGAGAAAACAGCACTCTTCTACTCTCCTGTGTTTCCTATAGGGCCAGAACAGTGAGCTTGCTCAGAACCAAAGAACTGTGCATCCTACACACACGGGGCATATCTAGTTCAACTCTGCTTAGGAAACTGACCAGAACAGTAGCTTCTCTTCAGTCCAATACACTGTACTTGCTGGGAACAGACGCGAGTGCTATTTGCACTGTGTATGGCAATGGGAGCGCAATAGTGACTCTTCTTAGCAGAAAACAACTCTTGCTCGTAGGACCAGAAACTGCATGGGATTCTACTCCGTTTAGGACTGGGAAACAAACGCTAGCTCGCCTTGCAAGAAACACACTCTGCTTTTGAGAAAACAGCACTCTTCTACTCTCCTGTGTTTCCTATAGGGCCAGAACAGTGAGCTTGCTCAGAACAAAAGAACTGTGCTTCCTACACACACGGGGCATATCTAGTTCAACTCTGCTTAGGAAACTGACCAGAACAGTAGCTTCTCTTCACTCCAATACACTGTACTTGCTGGGAACAGACGCGAGTGCTATTTGCACTGTGTATGGCAATGGGAGCGCAATAGTGACTCTTCTAAGCAGAAAACAACTCTTGCTCGTAGGACCAGAAACTGCATGGGATTCAACTCCGTTTAGGACTGGGAAACAAACGCTAGCTCGCCTTGCAAGAAACACACTCTGCTTTTGAGAAAACAGCACTCTTCTACTCTCCTGTGTTTCCTATAGGGCCAGAACAGTGAGCTTGCTCAGAACAAAAGAACTGTGCTTCCTACACACACGGGGCATATCTAGTTCAACTCTGCTTAGGAAACTGACAAGAACAGTAGCTTCTCTTCAGTCCAATACACTGTACTTGCTGGGAACAGACGCGAGTGCTATTTGCACTGTGTATGGCAATGGGAGTGCAATAGTGACTCTTCTTAGCAGAAAACAACTCTTGCTCGTAGGACCAGAAATTGCATGGGATTCAACTCCGTTTAGGACTGGGAAACAAACGCTAGCTCGCCTTGCAAGAAACACACTCTGCTTTTGAGAAAACAGCACTCTTCTACTCTCCTGTGTTTCCTATAGGGCCAGAACAGTGAGCTTGCTCAGAACAAAAGAACTGTGCTTCCTACACACACGGGCCATATCTAGTTCAACTCTGCTTAGGAAACTGACAAGAACAGTAGATTCTCTTCAGTCCAATACACTGTACTTGCTGGGAACAGACGCGAGTGCTATTTGCACTGTGTATGGCAATGGGAGCGCAATAGTGACTCTTCTTAGCAGAAAACAACTCTTGCTCGTAGGACCACAAACTGCATGGGATTCAACTCC
>NW_026738104.1:0-25102 GCF_949786415.1 Peromyscus eremicus
AGTGTGCCCACATGGAGTTGTGCACACTGAACTGTTAGAATGAGTGTGTCCACATGGAAGTGCACACACTGAACTGTTAGAATGAGTGTGCCACATGGAGGTGTGCACACTGAACTGTTAGAATGAGTGTGTCCACATGGAGGTGTGCACACTGAACTGTTAGAATGAGTGTGCCCACATGGAGGTGTGCACACTGAACTGTTAGAATGAGTGTGTCCACATGGAGGTGTGCACAATGAACTGTTAGAATGAGTGTGTCCCTGTGGAGGTGTGCACACTGAACTGTTAGAATGAGTGTGTCCACATGGAGGTATGCACACTGAAGTGTTAGAATTTGTCCACATGGAGGTGTGCACACTGAACTGTTAGAATGAGTGTGCCCACATGGAGTTGTGCACACTGAACTGTTAGAATGAGTGTGTCCACATGGAGGTGTGCAAACTGAACTGTTAGAATGAGTGATTCCCTGTGGAGATGTGCACACTGAACTGTTAGAATGAGTGTTTCCACATGCAGGTGTGCACACTGAACAGTTAGAATGAGTGTGTCCACATGGAGGTGTTCACACTGAACTGTTAGAATGAGTGTGTCCACATGGAGTTGTGCACACTGAACTGTTAGAATGAGTGTGTCCACATGGAGGTGCACACACTGAACTGTTAGAATGAGTGTGCCCACATGGAGGTGTGCACACTGAACTGTTAGAATGAGTGTGTCCCTGTGGAGGTGTGCACACTGAACTGTTAGAATGAGTGTGTCCACATGGAGGTGTGCACACTGAAGTGTTAGAATTTATCCACATGGAGGTGTGCACACTGAACTGTTAGAATGAGTGTGGCCACATGGAGGTGTGCACACTGAACTGTTAGAATGAGTGTGTCCACATGGAGGTGTGCAGACTGAACTGTTAGAATAAGTGTGCCCACATGGAGTTGTGCACACTGAACTGTTAGAATGAGTGTGCCCACATGGAGGTGTGCACACTGAACTGTTAGAATGAGTGTGTCCCTGTGGTGGTGTGCACACTGTACTGTTAGAATGAGTGTGTCTACATGGAGGTGTGCACACTGAACTGTTAGAATGAGTGTGTCCACATGGAGGTGTGCACACTGAACTGTTAGAATATGTCCACATGAAGGTGTGCACACTGAACTGTTAGAATGAGTGTATCCCTGTGGAGATGTGCACACTGAACTGTTAGAATGAGTGTGTCCACATGGAGGTGTGCACACTGAACTGTTAGAATGAGTGTGTCCACATGGAGGTGTGTAAACTGAACTGATAGAATGAGTGTGCCCACATGGAGGTGTGCACACTGAACTGTTAGAATGAGTGTGTCCCTGTGGAGGTGTGCACACTGAACTGTTAGAATGAGTGTGTCCACATTGAGGTGTGCACACTGAACTTTTAGAATGAGTGTGCCCACATGGAGGTGTGCACACTGAACTGTTAGAATATGTCCACATGGAGGTGTGCACACTGAACAGTTAGAATGAGTGTGCCCACATGGAGGTGTGCACACTGAACTGTTAGAATGAGTGTGTCCACATGGTGGTGTGCACACTGAACTGTTAGAATGAGTGTGCCCACATGGAGGTGTGCACACTGAACTGTTAGAATGAGTGTGCCCACATGGAGGTGTGCACACTGAACTGTTAGAATGAGTGTGTCCACATGGAGGTGTGCACACTGGACTGTTAGAATGAGTGTGCCCACATGGAGGTGTGCACACTGAACTGTTAGAATGAGTGTGTCCACATGGTGGTGTGCACAATGAACTGTTAGAATGAGTGTGTCCCTGTGGAGGTGTGCACACTGAATTGTTAGAATGAGTGTGTCCACATGGAGGTATGCACACTGAAGTGTTAGAATTTGTCCACATGGAGGTGTGCACACTGATCTGTTAGAATGACTGTGTCCACATGGAGGTGTGCACAGTGAACTGTTAGAATGAGTGTGTCCCTGTGGAGGTGTGCACACTGAACTGTTAGAATGAGTGTTTCCACATGGAGGTGTGCACACTGAACTGTTAGAATGAGTGTGTCCACATGGAGGTGTGCACACTGAACTGTTAGAATGAGTGTGCCCACATTTTAATTGTGCACACTGAACTGTTAGAATGAGTGTGTCCACATGGAGGTGTGCACACTGAACTGTTAGAATGAGTGTGTCCCTGTGGAGGTGTGCACACTGAACTGTTAGAATGAGTGTGTCCACATGGAGGTGTGCACACTGAAGTGTTAGAATTTATCCACATGGAGGTGTGCACACTGAACTGTTAGAATGAGTGTGGCCACATGGAGGTGTGCACACTGAACTGTTAGAATGAGTGTGTCCACATGGAGGTGTGCAGACTGAACTGTTAGAATGAGTGTGCCCACATGGAGGTGTGCACACTGAACTGTTAGAATGAGTGTGCCCACATGGAGGTGTGCACACTGAACTGTTAGAATGAGTGTGCCCACATGGAGTTGTGCACACTGAACTGTTAGAATGAGTGTGTCCACATGGAGGTGCACACACTGAACTGTTAGAATGAGTGTGCCCACATGGAGGTGTGCACACTGAACTGTTAGAATGAGTGTGTCCACATGGAGGTGTGCACACTGAACTGTTAGAATGAGTGTGCCCACATGGAGGTGTGCACACTGAACTGTTAGAATGAGTGTGTCCACATGGAGGTGTGCACAATGAACTGTTAGAATGAGTGTGTCCCTGTGGAGGTGTGCACACTGAAATGTTAGAATGAGTGTGTCCACATGGAGGTATGCACACTGAAGTGTTAGAATTTGTCCACATGGAGGTGTGCACACTGAACTGTTAGAATGAGTGTGCCCACATGGAGTTGTGCACACTGAACTGTTAGAATGAGTGTGTCCACATGGAGGTGTGCAAACTGAACTGTTAGAATGAGTGATTCCCTGTGGAGATGTGCACACTGAACTGTTAGAATGAGTGTTTCCACATGCAGGTGTGCACACTGAACAGTTAGAATGAGTGTGTCCACATGGAGGTGTTCACACTGAACTGTTAGAATGAGTGTGTCCACATGGAGTTGTGCACACTGAACTGTTAGAATGAGTGTGTCCACATGGAGGTGCACACACTGAACTGTTAGAATGAGTGTGCCCACATGGAGGTGTGCACACTGAACTGTTAGAATGAGTGTGTCCCTGTGGAGGTGTGCACACTTAACTGTTAGAATGAGTGTGTCCACATGGAGGTGTGCACACTGAAGTGTTAGAATTTATCCACATGGAGGTGTGCACACTGAACTGTTAGAATGAGTGTGTCCACATGGAGGTGTGCACACTGAACTGTTAGAATGAGTGTGGCCACATGGAGGTGTGCACACTGAACTGTTAGAATGAGTGTGTCCACATGGAGGTGTGCAGACTGAACTGTTAGAATAAGTGTGCCCACATGGAGTTGTGCACACTGAACTGTTAGAATGAGTGTGCCCACATGGAGGTGTGAACACTGAACTGTTAGAATGAGTGTGCCCACATGGAGGTGTGCACACTGAACTGTTAGAATGAGTGTGTCCACATGGAGGTGTGCACACTGAACTGTAAGAATGAGTGTGCCCACATGGAGGTGTGCACACTGTAACTGTTAGAATGAGTGTGTCCACATGGAGGTGTGCACACTGAACTGTTAGAATGAGTGTGCCCACATTGAGGTGTGCACACTGAACTGTTAGAATGAGTGTGTCCACATGGAGGTGTGCACACTGAAATGTTAGAATGAATGTGCCCACATGGAGGTGTGCACACTGAACTGTTAGAATGAGTGTGTCCCTGTGGTGGTTTGCACACTGTACTGTTAGAATGAGTGTGTCTACATGGAGGTGTGCACACTGAACTGTTAGAATGAGTGTGTCCACATGGAGGTGTGCACACTGAACTGTTAGAATATGTCCACATGGAGGTGTGCACACTGAACTGTTAGAATGAGTGTATCTCTGTGGAGATGTGCACACTGAACTGTTAGAATGAGTGTGTCCACATGGAGGTGTGCACACTGAACTGTTAGAATGAGTGTGTCCACATGGAGGTGTGTACACTGAACTGATAGAATGAGTGTGCCCACATGGAGGTGTGCACACTGAACTGTTAGAATGAGTGTGTCCCTGTGGAGGTGTGCGAACTGAACTGTTAGAATGAGTGTGTCCACACTGAGGTGTGCACACTGAACTTTTAGAATGAGTGTGCCCACATGGAGGTGTGCACACTGAATTGTTAGAATATGTCCACATGGAGGTGTGCACACTGAACATTTAGAATGAGTGTGCCCACATGGAGGTGTGCACACTGAACTGTTAGAATGAGTGAGTCCACATGGAGGTGTGCACACTGAACTGTTAGAATGAGTGTGCCCACATGGAGGTGTGCACACTGAACTGTTAGAATGAGTGTGCCCACATGGAGGTGTGCACACTGAACTGTTAGAATGAGTGTGTCCCTGTGGAGGTGTGCACACTGAACTGTTAGAATGAGTGTGCCCACATGGAGTTGTGCACACTGAACTGTTAGAATGAGTGTGTCCACATGGTGGTGTGCACAATGAACTGTTAGAATGAGTGTGTCCCTGTGTAGGTGTGCACACTGAAATGTTAGAATGAGTGTGTCCACATGGCTGTATGCACACTGAAGTGTTAGAATTTGTCCACATGGAGGTGTGCACACTGATCTGTTAGAATGACTGTGCCCACATGGAGGTGTGCACACTGAACTGTTAGAATGAGTGTGTCCCTGTGGAGGTGTGCACACTGAACTGTTAGAATGAGTGTTTCCACATGGAGGTGTGCACACTGAACTGTTAGAATGAGTGTGTCCACATGGAGGTGTGCACACTGAACTGTTAGAATGAGTGTGCCCACATTTTAATTGTGCACACTGAACTGTTAGAATGAGTGTGTCCACATGGAGGTGTGCACACTGAACTGTTAGAATGAGTGTGTCCCTGTGGAGGTGTGCACACTGAACTGTTAGAATGAGTGTGTCCACATGGAGGTGTGCACACTGAAGTGTTAGAATTTATCCACATGGAGGTGTGCACACTGAACTGTTAGAATGAGTGTGGCCACATGGAGGTGTGCACACTGAACTGTTAGAATGAGTGTGTTCACGTGGAGGTGTGCAGACTGAACTGTTAGAATGAGTGTGCCCACATGGAGGTGTGCACACTGAACTTTTAGAATGAGTGTGCCCACATGGAGGTGTGCACACTGAACTGTTAGAATGAGTGTGTCCCTGTGGAGGTGTGCACATTGAAATGTTAGAATGAGTGGTCCACATGGAGGTATGCACACTGAAGTGTTAGAATTTTTCCACATGGAGGTGTGCACACGGAACTGTTAGAATGAGTGTGTCCACATGGAGGTGTGCACACTGAAGTGTTAGAATGAGTGTGCACACATGGAGGTGTGCAGACTGAACTATTAGAATGAGTATGCCCACTTGGAGGTGTGCACACTGACCTGTTAGAATGATTGTGCCCACATGGAGGTGTGCACACTGAACTGATAGAATGAGTGTGCCCACATGGAGGTGTGCACACTGAAATGTTAGAATGAGTGTGTCCACATGTAGGTGTGCACACTGAACTGTTAGAATGAGTGTGCCCACATGGAGGTGTGCACACTGAACTGTTAGAATGAGTGTGTCCCTGTGGTGGTGTGCACACTGAACTGTTAGAATGAGTGTGCCCACATGGAGTTGTGCAAACTGAACTGTTAGAATGACTGTGTCCATATGGAGGTGTGCACACTGAAATGTTAGAATGAGTGTGCCCACATGGAGGTGTGCACACTGAACTGTTAGAATGAGTGTGTCCCTGTGGTGGTTTGCACACTGTACTGTTAGAATGAGTGTGTCTACATGGAGTTGTGCACACTGAACTGTTAGAATGAGTGTGTCCACATGGAGGTGTGCACACTGAACTGTTAGAATATGTCCACATGGAGGTGTGCACACTGAACTGTTAGAATGAGTGTATCTCTGTGGAGATGTGCACACTGAACTGTTAGAATGAGTGTGTCCACATGGAGGTGTGCACACTGAACTGTTAGAATGAGTGTGTCCACATGGAGGTGTGTACACTGAACTGATAGAATGAGTGTGCCCACATGGAGGTGTGCACACTGAACTGTTAGAATGAGTGTGTCCCTGTGGAGGTGTGCACACTGAACTGTTAGAATGAGTGTGTCCACATTGAGGTGTGCACACTGAACTTTTAGAATGAGTGTGCCCACATGGAGGTGTGCACACTGAATTGTTAGAATATGTCCACATGGAGGTGTGCACACTGAACATTTAGAATGAGTGTGCCCACATGGAGGTGTGCACACTGAACTGTTAGAATGAGTGAGTCCACATGGAGGTGTGCACACTGAACTGTTAGAATGAGTGTGCCCACATGGACGTGTGCACACTGAACTGTTAGAATGAGTGTGCCCACATGGAGGTGTGCACACTGAACTGTTAGAATGAGTGTGTCCCTGTGGAGGTGTGCACACTGAACTGTTAGAATGAGTGTGCCCACATGGAGGTGTGCACACTGAACTGTTAGAATGAGTGTGTCCACATGGTGGTGTGCACAATGAACTGTTAGAATGAGTGTGTCCCTGTGGAGGTGTGCACACTGAAATGTTAGAATGAGTGTGTCCACATGGCTGTATGCACACTGAAGTGTTAGAATTTGTCCACATGGAGGTGTGCACACTGATCTGTTAGAATGACTGTGCCCACATGGAGGTGTGCACACTGAACTGTTAGAATGAGTGTGTCCCTGTGGAGGTGTGCACACTGAACTGTTAGAATGAGTGTTTCCACATGGAGGTGTGCACACTGAACTGTTAGAATGAGTGTGTCCACATGGAGGTGTGCACACTGAACTGTTAGAATGAGTGTGCCCACATTTTAATTGTGCACACTGAACTGTTAGAATGAGTGTGTCCACATGGAGGTGTGCACACTGAACTGTTAGAATGAGTGTGTCCCTGTTGAGGTGTGCACACTGAACTGTTAGAATGAGTGTGTCCACATGGAGGTGTGCACACTGAAGTGTTAGAATTTATCCACATGGAGGTGTGCACACTGAACTGTTAGAATGAGTGTGGCCACATGGAGGTGTGCACACTGAACTGTTAGAATGAGTGTGTTCACATGGAGGTGTGCAGACTGAACTGTTAGAATGAGTGTGCCCACATGGAGGTGTGCACACTGAACTTTTAGAATGAGTGTGCCCACATGGAGGTGTGCACACTGAACTGTTAGAATGAGTGTGCCCACATGGAGGTGTGCACACTGAACTGTTAGAATGAGTGTGTCCACATGGAGGTGCGTACACTGAACTGTTAGAATGAGTGTACCCACATGGAGGTGTGCACACTGAACTGTTAGAATGAGTGTGTCCACATGGAGGTGTGCACACTGAACTGTTAGAATGAGTGTGCCCACATGGAGGTGTGCACAATGAACTGTTAGAATGAGTGTGTCCACATGGAGGTGTGCACAATGAACTGTTAGAATGAGTGTGTCCCTGTGGAGGTGTGCACACTGAAATGTTAGAATGAGTGTGTCCACATGGAGGTATGCACACTGAAGTGTTAGAATTTGTCCACATGGAGGTGTGCACACTGAACTGTTAGAATGAGTGTGCCCACATGGAGTTGTGCACACTGAACTGTTAGAATGAGTGTGTCCACATGGAGGTGTGCAAACTGAACTGTTAGAATGAGTGTATCCCTGTGGAGATGTGCACACTGAACTGTTAGAATGAGTGTTTCCACATGGAGGTGTGCACACTGAACTGTTAGAATGAGTGTGTCCACATGGAGGTGTTCACACTGAACTGTTAGAATGAGTGTGCCCACATTTTAAGTGTACACACTGAACTGTTAGAATGAGTGTTTCCACATGGAGGTGTGCACACTGAAATGTGGAGGTGTGCACACTGAACTGTTAGAATGAGTGTGTCCCTGTGGAGGTGTGCACACTGAACTGTTAGAATGAGTGTGTCCACATGGAGGTGTGCACACTGAACTGTTAGAATGAGTGTGTCCACATTGAGGTGTGCACACTGAACTTTTAGAATGAGTGTGCCCACATGGAGGTGTGCACACTGCACTGTTAGAATATGTCCACATGGAGGTGTGCACAATGAACTGTTAGAATGAGTGTGCCCACATGGAGGTGTGCACACTGAACTGTTAGAATGAGTGTGTCCACATGGAGGTGTGCACACTGAACTGTTAGAATGAGTGTATCCCTGTGGAGATGTGCACACTGAACTGTTAGAAGGAGTGTTTCCACATGGAGGTGTGCACACTGAACTGTTAGAATGAGTGTGTCCACATGGAGGTGTTCACACTGAACTGTTAGAATGAGTGTGCCCACATTTTAAGTGTGCACACTGAACTGTTAGAATGAGTGTGCCCAAATGGAGGTGTGCACACTGAACTGTTAGAATGAGTTTGCCCACATGGAGATGTGCACAATGAACTGTTAGAATGAGTGTGTCCACATGGAGGTGTGTACACTGACCTGTTAGAAGGAGTGTGCCCACATGGAGGTGTGCACACTGAACTGTTAGAATGAGTGTGTCCACATGGAGGTGTGCACACTGAACTGTTAGAATGATTGTGCCCACATTTTAATTGTGCACACTGAACTGTTAGAATGAGTGTGTCCACATGGAGGTGTGCACACTGAACTGTTAGAATGAGTGTGTCCCTGTGGAGGTGTGCACACTGAACTGTTAGAATGAGTGTGTCCACATGGAGGTGTGCACACTGAAGTGTTAGAATTTATCCCCATGGAGGTGTGCACACTGAACTGTTAGAATGAGTGTGGCCACATGGAGGTGTGCACACTGAACTGTTAGAATGAGTGTGTTCACATGGAGGTGTGCAGACTGAACTGTTAGAATGAGTGTGCCCACATGGAGGTGTGCACACTGAACTGTTAGAATGAGTGTGTCCCTGTGGAGGTGTGCACATTGAAATGTTAGAATGAGTGGTCCACATGGAGGTATGCACACTGAAGTGTTAGAATTTTTCCACATGGAGGTGTGCACACGGAACTGTTAGAATGAGTGTGTCCACATGGAGGTGTGCACACTGAAGTGTTAGAATGAGTGTGCACACATGGAGGTGTGCAGACTGAACTGTTAGAATGAGTGTGCCCACTTGGAGGTGTGCACACTGACCTGTTAGAATGATTGTGCCCACATGGAGGTGTGCACACTGAACTGATAGAATGAGTGTGCCCACATGGAGGTGTGCACACTGAAATGTTAGAATGAGTGTGTCCACATGTAGGTGTGCACACTGAACTGTTAGTATGAGTGTGCCCACATGGAGGTGTGCACACTGAACTGTTAGAATGAGTGTGTCCCTGTGGTGGTGTGCACACTGAACTGTTAGAATGAGTGTGCCCACATGGAGTTGTGCAAACTGAACTGTTAGAATGACTGTGTCCATATGGAGGTGTGAACACTGAAATGTTAGAATGAGTGTGCCCACATGGAGGTGTGCACACTGAACTGTTAGAAGGAGTGTGTCCCTGTGGTGGTTTGCACACTGTACTGTTAGAATGAGTGTGTCTACATGGAGGTGTGCACACTGAACTGTTAGAATGAGTGTGTCCACATGGAGGTGTGCACACTGAACTGTTAGAATATGTCCACATGGAGGTGTGCACACTGAACTGTTAGAATGAGTGTATCTCTGTGGAGATGTGCACACTGAACTGTTAGAATGAGTGTGTCCACATGGAGGTGTGCACACTGAACTGTTAGAATGAGTGTGTCCACATGGAGGTGTGTACACTGAACTGATAGAATGAGTGTGCCCACATGGAGGTGTGCACACTGAACTGTTAGAATGAGTGTGTCCCTGTGGAGGTGTGCACACTGAACTGTTAGAATGAGTGTGTCCACATTGAGGTGTGCACACTGAACTTTTAGAATGAGTGTGCCCACATGGAGGTGTGCACACTGAATTGTTAGAATATGTCCACATGGAGGTGTGCACACTGAACATTTAGAATGAGTGTGCCCACATGGAGGTGTGCACACTGAACTGTTAGAATGAGTGAGTCCACATGGAGGTGTGCACACTGAACTGTTAGAATGAGTGTGCCCACATGGAGGTGTGCACACTGAACTGTTAGAATGAGTGTGCCCACATGGAGGTGTGCACACTGAACTGTTAGAATGAGTGTGTCCCTGTGGAGGTGTGCACACTGAACTGTTAGAATGAGTGTTTCCACATGGAGGTGTGCACACTGAACTGTTAGAATGAGTGTGTCCACATGGAGGTGTGCACACTGAACTGTTAGAATGAGTGTGCCCACATTTTAATTGTGCACACTGAACTGTTAGAATGAGTGTGTCCACATGGAGGTGTGCACACTGAACTGTTAGAATGAGTGTGTCCCTGTGGAGGTGTGCACACTGAACTGTTAGAATGAGTGTGTCCACATGGAGGTGTGCACACTGAAGTGTTAGAATTTATCCACATGGAGGTGTGCACACTGAACTGTTAGAATGAGTGTGGCCACATGGAGGTGTGCACACTGAACTGTTAGAATGAGTGTGTTCACATGGAGGTGTGCAGACTGAACTGTTAGAATGAGTGTGCCCACATGGAGGTGTGCACACTGAACTGTTAGAATGAGTGTGCCCACATGGAGGTGTGCACACTGAACTGTTAGAATGAGTGTGTCCACATGGAGGTGCGTACACTGAACTGTTAGAATGAGTGTACCCACATGGAGGTGTGCACACTGAACTGTTAGAATGAGTGTGTCCACATGGAGGTGTGCACACTGAACTGTTAGAATGAGTGTGCCCACATGGAGGTGTGCACAATGAACTGTTAGAATGAGTGTGTCCACATGGAGGTGTGCACAATGAACTGTTAGAATGAGTGTGTCCCTGTGGAGGTTTGCACACTGAAATGTTAGAATGAGTGTGTCCACATGGAGGTATGCACACTGAAGTGTTAGAATTTGTCCACATGGAGGTGTGCACACTGAACTGTTAGAATGAGTGTGCCCACATGGAGTTGTGCACACTGAACTGTTAGAATGAGTGTGTCCACATGGAGGTGTGCAAACTGAACTGTTAGAATGAATGTATCCCTGTGGAGATGTGCACACTGAACTGTTAGAATGAGTGTTTCCACATGGAGGTGTGCACACTGAACTGTTAGAATGAGTGTGTCCACATGGAGGTGTTCACACTGAACTGTTAGAATGAGTGTGCCCACATTTTAAGTGTACACACTGAACTGTTAGATTGAGTGTTTCCACATGGAGGTGTGCACACTGAAATGTTAGAATGACTGTGTCCACATGGAGGTGTGCACACTGAACTGTTAGAATGAGTGTGTCCCTGTGGAGGTGTGCACACTGAACTGTTAGAATGAGTGTGTCCACATGGAGGTGTGCACACTGAACTGTTAGAATGAGTGTGTCCACATTGAGGTGTGCACACTGAACTTTTAGAATGAGTGTGCCCACATGGAGGTGTGCACACTGCACTGTTAGAATATGTCCACATGGAGGTGTGCACAATGAACTGTTAGAATGAGTGTGCCCACATGGAGGTGTGCACACTGAACTGTTAGAATGAGTGTGTCCACATGGAGGTGTGCACACTGAACTGTTAGAATGAGTGTATCCCTGTGGAGATGTGCACACTGAACTGTTAGAAGGAGTGTTTCCACATGGAGGTGTGCACACTGAACTGTTAGAATGAGTGTGTCCACATGGAGGTGTTCACACTGAACTGTTAGAATGAGTGTGCCCACATTTTAAGTGTGCACACTGAACTGTTAGAATGAGTGTGCCCACATGGAGTTGTGCACACTGAACTGTTAGAATGACTGTGTCCACATGGAGGTGTGCACACTGAACTGTTAGAATGACTGTGCCCCACATGGAGTTGTGCACACTGAACTGTTAGAATGAGTGTGCCCACATGGAGGTGTGCACACTGAATTGTTAGAATGAGTGTGTCCCTGTGGAGGTGTGCACACTGAACTGTTAGAATGAGTGTGTCCACATGGAGGTGTGCACACTGAACTGTTAGAATGAGTGTGTCCACATGGAGGTGTGCACACTGAACTATTAGAATGAGTGTGTCCCTGTGGAGGTGTGCACATTGAAATGTTAGAATGAGTGTGTCCACATGGAGGTATGCACACTGAAGTGTTAGAATTTGTCCACATGGAGGTGTGCACACTGAACTGTTAGAATGAGTGTGTCCACATGGAGGTGTGCACACTGAAGTGTTAGAATGAGTGTGACCACATGGAGGTATGCACACTGAACTGTTAGAATGACTGTGCCCACATGGAGGTGTGCACACTGAACTGTTAGAATGAGTGTGCCCACATGGAGGTGTGCACACTGCACTGTTAGAATATGTCCACATGGAGGTGTGCACACTGAACTGTTAGAATGACTGTGTCCACATGGAGGTGTGCACACTGAACTGTTAGAATGACTGTGCCCCACATGGAGGTATGCACACTGAACTGTTAGAATGAGTGTGTCCCTGTGGAGGTGTGCACACTGAGCTGTTAGAATGAGTGTGTCCACATGGAGGGTGTGCACACTGAACTGTTAGAATGAGTATGTCCACATGGAGGTGTGCACACTGAACTGTTAGAATGAGTGTGTCCACATGGAGGTGTGCACACTGAACTGTTAGAATGTGTGTGTCCCTGTGGAGGTGTGCACATTGAAATGTTAGAATGAGTGTGTCCGCATGGAGGTATGCACACTGAAGTGTTAGAATTTGTCCACATGGAGGTGTTGCACATCTGAACTGTTAGAATGAGTGTGTCCACATGGAGGTGATGCACACTGAAGTGTAGAATGAGTGTATGTGCACACATGTGAGAATGAGGTGTGCCCAGGCATGGAGGTGTGCACACTGACCTGTAAATGTAGTGTGCCCACATGGAGGTGTGCACACTGAACTGATGTAGCACATGAGTGTGCCCACAATCGATGAGTGCACTGTGCACACTGAACTGTTAGACATGAGTGTGTCCACATGTAGGTGTGCACACTGAACTGTTAGTATGAGTGTGCCCACATGGAGGGTGTGCACACTTGAACTGTTAGAATGAGTGTGCCCCACATGGAGGTGTGCACACTGAACTGTTAGAATGAGTGTGCCCACATGGAGGTGTGCACACTGAACTGTTAGAATGAGTGTGTCTCTGTGTAGGTGGTGTGCACACTGTACTGTTAGAATGAGTGTGTCTACATGGAGCGTGTGCACACTGAAACTATTAGAATGAGTGTGTCCACATGGAGGTGTGCACACTGAACTGTTAGAATATGTCCACATGGAGGTGTGGCACACTGAACTGTTAGAATGAGTGTGTCCCTGTGGTGGTGTGCACACTGTACTGTTAGAATGAGTGTGTCTACATGGAGGTGTGCACACTGAACTGTTAGAATGAGTGTGCCCACATGGAGGTGTGCACACTGAACTGTTAGAATGAGTGTGTCCACATGGAGGTGTGCACACTGAACTGTTAGAATGAGTGTGTCCACATGGAGGTGTGCACACTGAACTGTTAGAATGAGTGTATCCCTGTGGAGATGTGCACACTGAACTGTTAGAATGAGTGTGTCCACATGGAGGTGTGCACACTGAAACTGTTAGAATGAGTGTGTCCACATGGACGGTGTGTACACTGAACTGATAGAATGAGTGTGCCCACATGGAGGTGTGCACACTGAACTGTTAGAATGAGTGTGTCCACATGGAGGTGTGCACACTGAAGTGTTAGAATTTATCCACATGGAGGTGTGCAGAGTGCACTGAACTGTTAGATTGAGTGTGTCCACATGGAGGTGTGCACACTGAACTGTTAGAATGAGTGTGGCCACATGTAGGTGTGCACACTGAACTGTTAGAATGAGTGTGTCCACATGGAGGTGTGCAGACTGAACTGTTAGAATGAGTGTGCACACATGGAGATGTGCACACTGAACTGTTAGAATGAGTGTGCCCACATGGAGTTGTGCACACTGAACTGTTAGAATGAGTGTGCCCACATGGAGGTGTGCACACTGAACTGTTAGAATGAGTGTGTCCACATGGAGGTGTGCACACTGAACTGTTAGAATGAGTGTGCCCACATGGAGGTGTGCACACTGAACTGTTAGAATGAGTGTGTCCACATGGAGGTGTGCACAATGAACTATTAGAATTAGTGTGTCCATGTGGAGGTGTGCACACTGAAATGTTAGAATGAGTGTGTCCACATGGAGGTATGCACACTGAAGTGTTAGAATTTGTCCACATGGAGGTGTGCACACTGAACTGTTAGAATGAGTGTGTCCCTGTGGAGGTGTGCACACTGAACTGTTAGAATGAGTGTGTCCACATGGAGGTGTGCACACTGAACTGTTAGAATGAGTGTGTCCACATGGAGGTGTGCACACTGAACTATTAGAATGAGTGTGTCCCTGTGGAGGTGTGCACATTGAAATGTTAGAATGAGTGTGTCCACATGGAGGTATGCACACTGAAGTGTTAGAATTTGTCCACATGGAGGTGTGCACACTGAACTGTTAGAATGAGTGTGTCCACATGGAGGTGTGCACACTGAAGTGTTAGAATGAGTGTGTCCACATGGAGGTATGCACACTGAACTGTTAGAATGACTGTGCCCACATGGAGGTGTGCACACTGAACTGTTAGAATGAGTGTGCCCACATGGAGGTGTGCACACTGCACTGTTAGAATATGTCCACATGGAGGTGTGCACACTGAACTGTTAGAATGACTGTGTCCACATGGAGGTGTGCACACTGAACTGTTAGAATGACTGTGCCCACATGGAGGTATGCACACTGAACTGTTAGAATGAGTGTGTCCCTGTGGAGGTGTGCACACTGAGCTGTTAGAAT
Organism: Peromyscus eremicus; assembly: GCF_949786415.1. Lineage (NCBI taxonomy): Eukaryota > Metazoa > Chordata > Mammalia > Rodentia > Cricetidae > Peromyscus > Peromyscus eremicus. Next base: position 14,949 of record NW_026738104.1, read on the forward strand.
GAGTGTGTCCACATGGAGGTGTGCACACTGAACTGTTAGAATGAGTGTGTCCACATGGAGGTGTGCACACTGAACTGTTAGAATGAGTGTGTCCACATGGAGGTGTGCACACTGAACTGTTAGAATGTGTGTGTCCCTGTGGAGGTGTGCACATTGAAATGTTAGAATGAGTGTGTCCGCATGGAGGTATGCACACTGAAGTGTTAGAATTTGTCCACATGGAGGTGTGCACACTGAACTGTTAGAATGAGTGTGTCCACATGGAGGTGTGCACACTGAAGTGTTAGAATGAGTGTGCACACATGGAGGTGTGCAGACTGAACTGTTAGAATGAGTGTGCCCACATGGAGGTGTGCACACTGACCTGTTAGAATGAGTGTGCCCACATGGAGGTGTGCACACTGAACTGATAGAATGAGTGTGCCCACATGGAGGTGTGCACACTGAACTGTTAGAATGAGTGTGTCCACATGTAGGTGTGCACACTGAACTGTTAGTATGAGTGTGCCCACATGGAGGTGTGCACACTGAACTGTTAGAATGAGTGTGCCCACATGGAGGTGTGCACACTGAACTGTTAGAATGAGTGTGCCCACATGGAGGTGTGCACACTGAACTGTTAGAATGAGTGTGTCTCTGTGGTGGTGTGCACACTGTACTGTTAGAATGAGTGTGTCTACATGGAGGTGTGCACACTGAACTATTAGAATGAGTGTGTCCACATGGAGGTGTGCACACTGAACTGTTAGAATATGTCCACATGGAGGTGTGCACACTGAACTGTTAGAATGAGTGTGTCCCTGTGGTGGTGTGCACACTGTACTGTTAGAATGAGTGTGTCTACATGGAGGTGTGCACACTGAACTGTTAGAATGAGTGTGTCTACATGGAGGTGTGCACACTGAACTGTTAGAATGAGTGTGTCCACATGGAGGTGTGCACACTGAACTGTTAGAATATGTCCACATGGAGGTGTGCACACTGAACTGTTAGAATGAGTGTGTCCCTGTGGTGGTGTGCACACTGTACTGTTAGAATGAGTGTGTCTACATGGAGGTGTGCACACTGAACTGTTAGAATGAGTGTGTCCACATGGAGGTGTGCACACTGAACTGTTAGAATGAGTGTATCCCTGTGGAGATGTGCACACTGAACTGTTAGAATGAGTGTGTCCACATGGAGGTGTGCACACTGAACTGTTAGAATGAGTGTGTCCACATGGAGGTGTGTACACTGAACTGATAGAATGAGTGTGCCCACATGGAGGTGTGCACACTGAACTGTTAGAATGTGTGTGTCCACATGGAGGTGTGCACACTGAAGTGTTAGAATTTATCCACATGGAGGTGTGCACACTGAACTGTTAGATTGAGTGTGTCCACATGGAGGTGTGCACACTGAACTGTTAGAATGAGTGTGGCCACATGTAGGTGTGCACACTGAACTGTTAGAATGAGTGTGTCCACATGGAGGTGTGCAGACTGAACTGTTAGAATGAGTGTGCACACATGGAGATGTGCACACTGAACTGTTAGAATGAGTGTGCCCACATGGAGTTGTGCACACTGAACTGTTAGAATGAGTGTGCCCACATGGAGGTGTGCACACTGAACTGTTAGAATGAGTGTGTCCACATGGAGGTGTGCACACTGAACTGTTAGAATGAGTGTGCCCACATGGAGGTGTGCACACTGAACTGTTAGAATGAGTGTGTCCACATGGAGGTGTGCACAATGAACTATTAGAATTAGTGTGTCCATGTGGAGGTGTGCACACTGAAATGTTAGAATGAGTGTGTCCACATGGAGGTATGCACACTGAAGTGTTAGAATTTGTCCACATGGAGGTGTGCACACTGAACTGTTAGAATGACTGTGTCCACATGGAGGTGTGCACACTGAACTGATAGAATGAGTGTGTCCACTTGGAGGTGTGCACACTGAACTGTTAGAATGAGAGTATACCTGTGGAGATGTGCACACTGAACTGTTAGAATGAGTGTGTCCACATGGAGGTGTGCACACTGAACTGTTAGAATGAGTGTGTCCACATTGAGGTGTGCACACTGACCTTATAGAATGAGTGTGCCCACATGGAGGTGTGCACACTGGACTGTTAGAATATGTCCACATGGAGGTGTGCACACTGAACTGTTAGAATGAGTGTGCCCACATGGAGGTGTGCACACTGAACTGTTAGAATGAGTGTGTCCACTTGGAGGTGTGCACACTGAACTGTTAGAATGAGAGTATCCCTGTGGAGATGTGCACACTGAACCTTTAGAATGAGTGTTTCCACATGGAGGTGTGCACACTGAACTGTTAGAATGAGTGTGTCCACATGGAGGTGTGCACACTGAACTGTTAGAATGAGTGTGCCCACATTTTAAGTGTGCACACTGAACTGTTAGAATGAGTGTGCCCAAATGGAGGTGTGCACACTGAACTGTTAGAATGAGTTTGCCCACATGGAGATGTGCACACTGAACTGTTAGAATGACTGTGTCCACATGGAGGTGTGCACACTGAACTGTTAGAATGAGTGTGTCCACATGGAGGTGTGCACACTGAACTGTTAGAATGAGTGTGTCCCTGTGGAGGTGTGCACACTGAGCTGTTAGAATGAGTGTGTCCACATGGAGGTGTGCACACTGAACTCTTAGAATGAGTGTGTCCACATGGAGGTGTGCACACTGAACTGTTAGAATGAGTGTGTCCACATGGAGGTGTGCACACTGAACTGTTAGAATGAGTGTGTCCCTGTGGAGGTGTGCACATTGAAATGTTAGAATGAGTGTGTCCGCATGGAGGTATGCACACTGAAGTGTTAGAATTTGTCCACATGGAGGTGTGCACACTGAAATGTTAGAATGAGTTTGCCCACATGGAGATGTGCACAATGAACTGTTAGAATGAGTGTGTCCACATGGAGGTGTGTACACTGACCTGTTAGAAGGAGTGTGCCCACATGGAGGTGTGCACACTGAACTGTTAGAATGAGTGTGCCCACATGGAGGTGTGCACACTGCACTGTTAGAATATGTCCACATGGAGGTGTGCACACTGAACTGTTAGAATGAGTGTGTCCACATGGAGGTGTGCACACTGAACTGTTAGAATGAGTGTGCCCACATGGAGTTGTGCACACTGAACTGTTAGAATGACTGTATCCACATGGAGGTGTGCACACTGAACTGTTAGAATGACTGTGCCCACATGGAGGTGTGCACACTGAACTGTTAGAATGAGTGTGTCCCTGTGGAGGTGTGCACACTGAGCTGTTAGAATGAGTGTGTCCACATGGAGGTGTGCACACTGAACTGTTAGAATGAGTGTGTCCACATGGAGGTGTGCACACTGAACTGTTAGAATGAGTGTGTCCACATGGAGGTGTGCACACTGAACTATTAGAATGAGTGTGTCCCTGTGGAGGTGTGCACATTGAAATGTTAGAATGAGTGTGTCCACATGGAGGTATGCACACTGAAGTGTTAGAATTTGTCCACATGGAGGTGTGCACACTGAAATGTTAGAATGAGTGTGTCCACATGGAGGTGTGCACACTGAACTGTTAGAATGAGTGTGTCCACATGGAGGTATGCACACTGAACTGTTAGAATGACTGTGCCCACATGGAGGTGTGCACACTGAACTGTTAGAATGAGTGTGCCCACATGGAGGTGTGCACACTGCACTGTTAGAATATGTCCACACGGAGGTGTGCACACTGAACTGTTAGAATGACTGTGTCCACATGGAGGTGTGCACACTGAACTGTTAGAATGACTGTGCCCACAAGGAGGTATGCACACTGAACTGTTAGAATGAGTGTGTCCCTGTGGAGGTGTGCACACTGAGCTGTTAGAATGAGTGTGTCCACATGGAGGTGTGCACACTGAACTGTGAGAATGAGTGTGTCCACATGGAGGTGTGCACACTGAACTGTTAGAATGAGTGTGTCCACATGGAGGTGTGCACACTGAACTGTTAGAATGAGTGTGTCCCTGTGGAGGTGTGCACATTGAAATGTTAGAATGAGTGTGTCCGCATGGAGGTATGCACACTGAAGTGTTAGAATTTGTCCACATGGAGGTGTGCACACTGAACTGTTAGAATGAGTGTGCCCACATGGAGGTGTGCACACTGAACTGTTAGAATGAGTGTGTCCACATGGAGGTGTGCACACTGAACTGTTAGAATGAGTGTGCCCACATGGAGGTGTGCACACTGAACTGTTAGAATGAGTGTGTCCACATGGAGGTGTGCACAATGAACTATTAGAATTAGTGTGTCCATGTGGAGGTGTGCACACTGAAATGTTAGAATGAGTGTGTCCACATGGAGGTATGCACACTGAAGTGTTAGAATTTGTCCACATGGAGGTGTGCACACTGAACTGTTAGAATGACTGTGTCCACATGGAGGTGTGCACACTGAACTGATAGAATGAGTGTGTCCACTTGGAGGTGTGCACACTGAACTGTTAGAATGAGAGTATCCCTGTGGAGATGTGCACACTGAACTGTTAGAATGAGTGTGTCCACATGGAGGTGTGCACACTGAACTGTTAGAATGAGTGTGTCCACATTGAGGTGTGCACACTGACCTTATAGAATGAGTGTGCCCACATGGAGGTGTGCACACTGGACTGTTAGAATATGTCCACATGGAGGTGTGCACACTGAACTGTTAGAATGAGTGTGCCCACATGGAGGTGTGCACACTGAACTGTTAGAATGAGTGTGTCCACTTGGAGGTGTGCACACTGAACTGTTAGAATGAGAGTATCCCTGTGGAGATGTGCACACTGAACCTTTAGAATGAGTGTTTCCACATGGAGGTGTGCACACTGAACTGTTAGAATGAGTGTGTCCACATGGAGGTGTGCACACTGAACTGTTAGAATGAGTGTGCCCACATTTTAAGTGTGCACACTGAACTGTTAGAATGAGTGTGCCCAAATGGAGGTGTGCACACTGAACTGTTAGAATGAGTTTGCCCACATGGAGATGTGCACACTGAACTGTTAGAATGACTGTGTCCACATGGAGGTGTGCACACTGAACTGTTAGAATGAGTGTGTCCACATGGAGGTGTGCACACTGAACTGTTAGAATGAGTGTGTCCCTGTGGAGGTGTGCACACTGAGCTGTTAGAATGAGTGTGTCCACATGGAGGTGTGCACACTGAACTGTTAGAATGAGTGTGTCCACATGGAGGTGTGCACACTGAACTGTTAGAATGAGTGTGTCCACATGGAGGTGTGCACACTGAACTGTTAGAATGAGTGTGTCCCTGTGGAGGTGTGCACATTGAAATGTTAGAATGAGTGTGTCCGCATGGAGGTATGCACACTGAAGTGTTAGAATTTGTCCACATGGAGGTGTGCACACTGAAATGTTAGAATGAGTTTGCCCACATGGAGATGTGCACAATGAACTGTTAGAATGAGTGTGTCCACATGGAGGTGTGTACACTGACCTGTTAGAAGGAGTGTGCCCACATGGAGGTGTGCACACTGAACTGTTAGAATGAGTGTGCCCACATGGAGGTGTGCACACTGCACTGTTAGAATATGTCCACATGGAGGTGTGCACACTGAACTGTTAGAATGAGTGTGTCCACATGGAGGTGTGCACACTGAACTGTTAGAATGAGTGTGCCCACATGGAGTTGTGCACACTGAACTGTTAGAATGACTGTATCCACATGGAGGTGTGCACACTGAACTGTTAGAATGACTGTGCCCACATGGAGGTGTGCACACTGAACTGTTAGAATGAGTGTGTCCCTGTGGAGGTGTGCACACTGAGCTGTTAGAATGAGTGTGTCCACATGGAGGTGTGCACACTGAACTGTTAGAATGAGTGTGTCCACATGGAGGTGTGCACACTGAACCTGTTAGAATGAGTGTGTCCACATGGAGGTGTGTGCACACTGAACTATTAGAATGAGTGTGTCCCTGTGGAGGTGTGCCACATTGAAATGTTAGGAATGAGTGTGTCCACATGGAGGTATGCACACTGAAGTGTTAGAATTTGTCCACATGGAGTGTGCACACTGAAATGTTAGAATGAGTGTGTCCACATGGAGGTGTGCACACTGAACTGTTAGAATGAGTGTGTCCACATGGAGGTATGCACACTGAACTGTTAGAATGACTGTGCCCCACATGGAGGTGTGCACACTGAACTGTTAGAATGAGTGTGCCCACATGGAGGTGTGCACACTGCACTGTTAGAATATGTCCACACGGAGGAGGTGTGCACACTGAACTGTTAGAATGACTGTGTCCACATGGAGGTGTGCACACTGAACTGTTAGAATGACTGTGCCCACAAGGAGGTATGCACACTGAACTGTTAGAATGAGTGTGTCCCCTGTGGAGGTGTGCACACTGAGCTGTTAGAATGAGTGTGTCCACATGGAGGTGTGCACACTGAACTGTGAGAATGAGTGTGTCCACATGGAGGTGTGCACACTGAACTGTTAGAATGAGTGTGTCCACATGGAGGTGTGCACACTGAACTGTTAGAATGAGTGTGTCCCTGTGGAGGTGTGCACATTGAAATGTTTAGAATGAGTGTGTCCGCATGGAGGTATGCACACTGAAGTGTTAGAATTTGTCCACATGGAGGTGTGCACACTGAACTGTTAGAATGAGTGTGTCCACATGGAGGTGTGCACACTGAAGTGTTAGAATGAGTGTGCACACATGGAGGTGTGCAGACTGAACTGTTAGAATGAGTGTGCCACATGGAGGTGTACACACTGACCTGTTAGAATGAGTGTGCCCACATGGAGGTGTGCACACTGAACTGATAGAATGAGTGTGTCCCTGTGGAGTGTGTGCCACACTGAGCTGTTAGAATGAGTGTGTCCACATCGGGAGGTGTGCACACTGAAACTGTGAGAATGAGTGTGTCCACATGGAGGTGTGCCACACTGAACTGTTAGAATGAGTGTGTCCACATGGAGGTGTGCACACTGAACTGTTAGAATGAGTGTGTCCCTGCCTGAGAGGTGTGCACATTGAAATGTTAGAATGAGTGTGTCCGCATGGAGGTATGCACACTGAAGTGTTAGAATTTGTTCCACATGGAGGTGTGCACACTGAACTGTTAGAATGAGTGTGCCCACAATGGAGGTGTGCACACTGAACTGTTAGAATGAGTGTGTCCACATGGAGGTGTGCACACTGAACTGTTAGAATGAGTGTGCCCACATGGAGGTGTGCACACTGAACTGTTAGAATGAGTGTGTCCACATGGAGGTGTGCACAATGAACTATTAGAATTAGTGTGTCCATGTGGAGGTGTGCACACTGAAATGTTAGAATGAGTGTGTCCACATGGAGGTATGCACACAATGAAGTGTTAGAATTTGTCCACATGAGAGGTGTGCCACACTGAAACTGTTAGAATGACTGTGTCCACATGGAGGTGTGCACACTGAACTGATAGAATGAGTGTGTCCACTTGGAGGTGTGCACACTGAACTGTTAGAATGAGAGTATCCCTGTGGAGATGTGCACACTGAAACTGCTTAGAATGAGTGTGTCCACATGGAGGTGTGCACACTGAACTGTTAGAATGAGTGTGTCCACATTGAGGTGTGCACACTGACCTTATAGAATGAGTGTGCCCACATGGAGGTGTGCACACTGGACTGTTAGAATATGTCCACATGGAGGTGTGCACACTGAACTGTTAGAATGAGTGTGCCCACATGGAGGTGTGGCACACTGAACTGTTAGAATGAGTGTGTCCACTTGGAGGTGTGCACACTGAACTGTTAGAATGAGAGTATCCCTGTGGAGATGTGCACACTGAACCTTTAGAATGAGTGTTTCCACATGGAGGTGTGCACACTGAACTGTTAGAATGAGTGTGTCCACATGGGAAGGTGTGCACACTGAACTGTTAGAATGAGTGTGCCCACCATTTTAAGTGTGCACACTGAACTGTTAGAATGAGTGTGCCCAAATGGAGGTGTGCACACTGAACTGTTAGAATGAGTTTGCCCACATGGAGATGTGCACACTGAACTGTTAGAATGACTGTGTCCACATGGAGGTGTGCACACTGAACTGTTAGAATGAGTGTGTCCACATGGAGGTGTGCACACTGAACTGTTAGAATGAGGTGTGTCCCTGTGGAGGTGTGCACACTGAGCTGTTAGAATGAGTGTGTCCACATGGAGGTGTGCACACTGAACTGTTAGAATGAGTGTGTCCACATGGAGGTGTGCACACTGAACTGTTAGAATGAGTGTGTCCACATGGAGGTGTGCACACTGAACTGTTAGAATGAGTGTGTCCCTGTGGAGAGTGTGCACATTGAAATGTTAGAATGAGTGTGTCCGCATGGAGGTATGCACACTGAAGTGTTAGAATTTGTCCACATGGAGGTGTGCACACTGAAATGTTAGAATGAGTTTGCCCCACATGGAGATGTGCACAATGAACTGTTAGAATGAGTGTGTCCACATGGAGGTGTGTACACTGACCTGTTAGAAGGAGTTTTGCCCCACATGGAGGTGTGCACACTGAACTGTTAGAATGAGTGTGCCCACATGGACGGTGTGCACACTGCACTGTTAGAATATGTCCACATGGAGGGTGTGCACACTGAACTGTTAGAATGAGTGTTGTCCACATGGAGGTGTGCACACTGAACTGTTAGAATGAGTGTGCCCACATGGAGTTGTGCACACTGAACTGTTAGAATGACTGTATCCACATGGAGGTGTGCACACTGAACTGTTAGAATTGACTGTGCCCACATGGAGGTGTGCACACTGAAACTGTTAGACATGAGTGTGTCCCTGTGGAGGTGTGCACACTGAGCTGTTAGAATGAGTGTGTCCACATGGAGGTGTGCACACTGAACTGTTAGAATGAGTGTGTCCACATGGAGGTGTGCACACACTGAACTGTTAGAATGAGTGTGTCCACATGGAGGTGTGCACACTGAACTATTAGAATGAGTGTGTCCTCTGTGGAGTGTGTGCACATTGAAATGTTAGAATGAGTGTGTCCACATGGCAGGTATGCACACTGAAGTGTTAGAATTTGTCCACATGGAGGTGTGCACACTGAAATGTTAGAATGAGTGTGTCCACATGGAGGTGTGCACACTGAACTGTTAGAATGAGTGTGTCCACATGGAGGGTATGCACACTGAACTGTTAGAATGACTGTGCCCACATGGAGGTGTGCACACTGAACTGTTAGAATGAGTGTGCCCACATGGAGGTGTGCACACTGCACTGTTAGAATATGTCCACATGGAGGTGTGCACACTGAACTGTTAGAATGACTGTGTCCACATGGAGGCGTGTGCACACTGAACTGTTAGAATGACTGTGCCCACATGGAGGTATGCACACTGAACTGTTAGAATGAGTGTGTCCCTGTGGAGGTGTGCACACTGAGCTGTTAGAATGAGTGTGTCCACATGGAGGTGTGCACACTGAACTGTTAGAATGAGTGTGTCCACATGGAGTGTGTGCACACTGAACTGTTAGAATTAGTGTGTCCCTGTGGAGGTGTGCACAATGAAATGTTAGAATGAGTGTGTCCACATGGAGGTGTGCACACTGAACTGTTAGAATGAGTGTGTCCCCTGTGGTGGTGTGCACACTGTACTGTTAGAATGAGTGTGTCTACATGGAGGTGTGCACACTGAACTATTAGAATGAGTGTGTCCACATGGAGGTGTGCACACTGAACTGTTAGAATATGTCCACATGGAGGTGTGCACACTGAACTGTTAGAATGAGTGTCGTCCCTGTGGTGGTGTGCACACTGTACTGTTAGAATGAGTGTGTCTACATGGAGGTGTGCACACTGAACTGTTAGAATGAGTGTGTCTACATGGAGGTGTGCACACTGAACTGTTAGAATGAGTGTGTCCACATGGAGGTGTGCATACTGAACTGTTAGAATATGTCCACATGGAGGTGTGCACACTGAACTGTTAGAATGAGTGTGTCCCTGTGGTGGTGTGCACACTGTACTGTTAGAATGAGTGTGTCTACATGGAGGTGTGCACACTGAACTGTTAGAATGAGTGTGTCCACATGGAGGTGTGCACACTGAACTGTTAGAATGAGTGTATCCCTGTGGAGATGTGCACACTGAACTGTTAGAAT
>NW_026738105.1:0-25085 GCF_949786415.1 Peromyscus eremicus
GGAGGCCTCCTTTGGAAACCTGGCCTAAGTCAGGTGTGGATGTGGGAATCATCCAGCTAGGGCTGGCACCAATCACCAGAGAGGATCCCCCCTTACAGCAGTGGTTCTCAAACTTCCTGATGCTGAGACCCTTTAATACAGTTCTTCATGTTGTGGTGACCCCCAACCATGAAATTATTTCATTGCTACTTCCTAACTGTAATTTTGCTAACTGTTACGAACTGTACTGTAAATATCTGATATGCAGGGTGTCTGATACGGTTCCATATCAAAAAGTCTGGGTACTATGTGTAAAAGAAAATGTTGATCTACACCCTTCTCAGATCTCACGGCTTAAAGGATATTCCAAGTTGATCTGTCAAATTTCCACATGCCGCTTGCTTGGGCTGTCATTAGTGAGAGTAATAGGCAGCCTATTATGTCAGCTGATTTCCCTCTTACATGGGGAACTGACTTGTCTCATGACCCTAGAGGCCTGGATCTTCTTTACTTCGGCAGATTTTTCACAAAGTTGAACTTCCCAGAAAACAGCAGCCCTTGCCTGTCCTTTAGTAAGGTATGTGTTTACACGGCCCCCAACATTGTCTGGATGGGAATATGCACAGGAACCACTGAAGCGTATCTGAAACATGAACAAACTCAAGTACAACAATAAAACGCCAAGGAAGCATGGGGTACAGAAACTGGGGAGGAACACAATCCAAGCTCCCATACTGCAAACAATTTCTATTTTTCTCTCAGTCACCCAGATGACCAGAAATAAAAACTCCACTCAATATTACCTCCCTGCTTTTTTACACACACACACACACACACCCCCCGCCCGGTTTTCTTTTTTTAAATGCCAGTATCTCAGGAATAGGAAGGGAGGGAGGAAGCAGGATGGCCTGAACGTCAGTAACTTGGTTAGTGCGTGGCTGGTAAACAAAAAACACCCTGAGCTCTTTAACAATCGCCAATAATGAGAACAAGTAAGCCAGAAACCTTGGCCTGAAGGTTCTTCCCTATCTTTTATTACTGAAAAATGCTCACATCTCTTACATAAATTGTTGCCTATTCACAGATGAACTTCCATGCTTGGGATCCACGCCTTCCAGGAAGCACGGGGCCCCCACAGGTGATCTCTCCGGGCCTGGATCAGGGCCACGACCTCCCTTTTACTTTAGTTTTATGAACGTCAACATACACAAATCTTTGGCTTACTCCTACCAACGCTTCTTGCCGCACTTTCCTCATAGCGCGGAGCACACACGGCAAGCATCAACGCTCCAGCTACGTGGAGTCTGCTCTATTCGGAGGAACCTAGGATCCTCCAAGAAAAACGGAGAGGCTAGAGAGAGACCAAGATGCACCCGGGGAGGTGCAAGGGACCATGAGGACGGCATACAGAAAGAACCCCACAGACGGTCAGAGAAGCACACGGCAGTGCACTGGAGACGGGACAGGAGCGGCGGCCGTACGGGTCAGTCATCCTTCTGATCTCCGCACTCGGCACGTGGATGGAAAATGAACAGGTGGAGGGAGCCCAGACACACCCCAGTGTCTCGGGGACCTCTGCATGCAGCGATGACTTCCCAGCAATGCCGGCTCAGCGTTGGCCACTACATAAAGTCACAAGTGGCCAGTATCCAACTTTAAACGCACAAATGGACTGGCAGAGGGGACCAGGATGACACAACCAGGACTTCTCATTCACTGCTGATTTTCAAAGGTCAGGACTCTCTGAGAACATGATGACAAGTGGTCATCCTACTGCTCTACCCTCATGCATGTAGATAAATCTGACATAATATTGACACTCTGGAACTACCTCTGAACTCTCATCATCCAAGATCCCAGACGTTAAAAAATGTATATGCCCAACCATCTCCTCCTCTGATTTTTAATCCCAGCAGAGTCACTCAATGAGTAGGCCTCAGTCTGGCCCACAATTACTTCAAACAGGAAGCCCTATGGACATGGATAGGGGCCAGGATTTCTACACAAGGAAGACACACTGAGTTAGATCTCCACCAGCACGCAGAACCTGGGCAGAGTTGGGAGGGATGTGAGAAGCAGCAACTGCTCACAATGACAGCAATAGCTGGGTTATCCTCTGAGATCTAAGAACCCGAGGCCACCCCAAGACGGCAAACAGACAAGAGGTTAACACACTCACAGGAATAACCCACCAAGCAGAAAGGGCAGAATTCCTCAAACATCACTGCAAAGAAATCCTGCAAGAAAACATCTTTGAACATGTGCCATATACAATTAAAAAAAAAAAAAAAAGACAAAACAGCCATGGCTAATGAATGTAGGCCTACTGTTGGTGCACTTGGAAGAAGGTAAAAAAAAAAAAAAGTCATAAATTCCCAGGCAAAAATGAGACACAGAAAATAACCATGTCAGCAGTGTCTCTTAAATGAAAGAGCCAATAAGTCCCTTCTGTATCTTGGTCTAATTAAACCTTTTTCACAAATGCCAGCAATCAATAAAAAATTATTTCTTATTCAATTTGGGCTTCAGTTTTAATTACTAGAAGTGCAACACGCTGTGATTCTGAGAGCATCTGATCTCTTGGATATATTTCTTTCCAAGTCTAAAAGGAAGAAACGGTGATGGTGTGGGCATATTTTCCGTGTTCCTATGTAGCACTGTTGCTAGATGAAGGGTATAAAAGGTCCCCTGGGGGCAGGCTACGGCATACAACACCAAATCTGTGCAGAAAAAGCACCAAAGGAAGCCAATGGACACAGCGAGAATATGAGATAACTTTCATTCATTTTATTTTTTAAGATCTTACACTCATTAGAGCCAAGCAGGCAGATGTGGTAATGAGTGGAGGGATTTGAGTAATTTGAGCAACATTCAGTGTGTCCCTTCATGGATATGTCAGCTACATACAAGATGCACAGAACAGTCAGCTGTTTGCTTACAAAGAAAACGTTACTAATTTCCACTAAACAAAATGAAGTATTTACATACTTAAAATTGCTTTTTGTTTTTAATCTAAAGACTGTAGCAAAAAGATGGTCAGCCCTGAAACACACACACACACACACACACACACACACACACACACACACAGAAATTTTAAAGACAGCAAGGAGGTATGGGAGAGTTTTAAGAAAGGGACAAGGGGGAGCTATGTAATTATAGTCTCAAAAAATAAAACGTAATTTTAACAAAGAGTTAAAATAACAGGAGATCAAGTAAACTGTTTTGCTTTGCAGCTAGTACTGACACTTCACACTGTCTGAAAGCTTCAATGTGCGAGCTGTGAGAGGCTAGCCTGTGCACTTTTGCTTTAAAATCTGATTCCTCTTGCATCATGCCACAGTGTAGAAAGGGCATCAGACTGTTTTCCTCAGAAAAGGGACTTGGAATCAATGGAAATCAAAACTATATAAAAAAAAAAGATCTAAAGAGGGATGTGATGGCACATACAGGTCTATAGTCCCAGCTACTTGAAAGGATGAGCAGGCTCTTCGGAGCCCAGGAGTTTGAGACCAACCTGGGTAACATTGGGGGGTGGGGGTGGGGGGCCCGTCTCAAGACCACAAAAGGAAAATAGTCAATGCAGCAGAGAACAAGAGGAACTCTTGGACACTGGAGCTCCTCTAAAGGACTGAGGCAGACACTGCAGATCAGAGCCTGTAGGTCTCACCTGGCCCCAAAGCCCAGTATCCTGGAGCAGATCAGTTGTCTAGCTTGTGAAATTGGCCAGTCTGTCTTCCTACCAACTCGAATCTTAACTCACTGCCAGAAGGCACAAGGCACCCATCTAGCTGTGAGCTGCTGTCCGCAGGATGAAAAACTCCGGGAATTCCTATCACTAAGCAACATTCTCCAGAACATATCACCCCACACACAAGTATTCAAGCGATGCGAAGGATCTGATTTAGGAGGTGAGACATAGCATTCCCCACCTCTTCCCTATCCTAATGGCACCAACTGGGGGGGGGGGGGCGGCGGCACCCTAACCTGCAGGGGACACTCTGTGCACCAGCAAACACAACGGGCTGGAGTGAGAAGCTATGTTTTCTATCTCTGTAGTACCCCATTTTAACTAAAAACCAAAACATTTAATACACTAAATTCTATCATTTTTTTTAAAAAAAAAATATGACAAGGCAAAGAAGAGGATTACTAAACTTGTTAAGTTGTACAACCAACATTTTCTGAGTTATTCACAACCATTAAAACTCATGATATTTTTTATTTTAGAAGGCTTTTAAAAAGGAAAAAATAAACGTTTTAGTTTCAATTCTTCAGCATTTGAGAAGATGTGACTAACAGTACACACAGAGCCCAACCAGTTGTGCCTCCTGAATCGACACATGCTTCCTCCTTTCCAGGGTGGAACCCCAGAGTCACGGCATGGAATCAGAGCCAGCCTGGACATGAACAGGAGAGGGAGGGGGGAATCTATGTCCAAAAACAACTGGTATCTCATCTAACCTAACAAAAACAATAATGCCAGAGCCATTCTTCCCAGAGAGCAGCTATTAAGCGATTACATTAAGAATGCATGTAAAACGTAGCTATTTATAGCTAACAATCCAGGGGATGCAAAGAAAACAAATATAGATGAGAAAATAAATGAATCCCAGGGAACCATGAGAAAAATCCTATCTGGTTTTCTAATTGCTGGCCAGGTGTCACTAGGAGGGTGGACAACTTACTAGGGTAGGGGGCGTGTGTGTGTGTGTGTGTGTGTGTGTGTGTGTGTGTGTCTATTTGTCTGTCTCCACTCTCACACTAGGTGGCCCTGGAATCATGTAGCCGGCTACATGTGCTGGAGGCTTTCTAGAAATAGGATTATGAATTTGTGACTTGGGTAAGTAACTGCCTGGTGAGATTTTTTTTTTTTTCCCACAGTGGGTTAAATTAACAAAGTAACTGACTTGGCCCTGAATTATAGGTCTAAAATGATCATAGCTCTTTAAGATGGTGTTGTGTAAGCCGGGCGGTGGTGGCGCACGCCTTTAATCCCAGCACTCGGGAGGCAGAGCCAGGCGGATCTCTGTGAGTTCGAGGCCAGCCTGGGCTACCAAGTGAGTTCCAGGAAAGGCGCAAAGCTACACAGAGAAACCCTGTCTCGAAAAACCAAAAAAAAAAAAAAAAAAAAAAAAAAAAAAAAAAAAAAAAAAAAAAAAAAAAGATGGTGTTGTGTTAATGCCTTCAAGAATAAGTCCAAATGCTTGCTTCCTACCACAAGCGGTGGATGTTAACACTGTAACACTCTAAAAGAGGACTACGAAGGTGCCACAAGAAGGTCAGGCTGGAGCCTTAACAGACCCACAGAGATAAATAATCAAGCAATACATTTACTCCGTCCTCCATGGTTCTATTCAAATCACGTACACATATCAACAAGGGCAGGCCTGCTTCTGGCTCCGCCAGTTCTGAATCTTTACGACATTTGGTATAATCTTCAGAACGAACTGGTGCTATGATCCCTGCTCTGGCAGTGACCGAGGCTCAGAGATGTTAAGCAACTTGTCCAAGGCACCTCAGGGGCTTTCTGCACCAAGTCGGTGCTCCCTCCTCACGGCTGCGAGGGTAGAAAGAAGCACAGGGCAATTTCATTCCCAGAGCTAAATAAAAGCACTAATGGTCCCCTAAATGCGGCTCTGAATGTGCTAATGGACAGTAAATTCCCCCTTCCCTCCAAGGCAAAGTTTGTCTTTAGGGGTTCCGGAGGCTGCAGGAGTCACCTGTTCATACCCCTGTGAGAAATCAGATTTTTCTATGCTGCTCCAACACCTGAAAGGCATAGTGCTTTTGTAGTTTACATATATTGCTGGTTCATAGATGCACAAGTCATTATGTAAGTGTATGATTTTATTGCAAAAAGAAAAAAAAAAGAATGAAAAGTATGGAATGACTGCTTTTCCCCCCCCAGTGCATCAAAGTTCTTGTTAAATCATTCATAAAATTGGAATTTTCAAAATATGTACTTCACCCTCATCTGGTTAAAGCATAAATCCAGTCAGCAGAAAATTGAGGAAAAGTGAGAGGTAGGAATTAGAACAAAGATAACTCGAAACATAGTCCTCTGCTCAGCTAAGCTTGTGGGATGGGAAAGGGATTTCTAGGGATTTGGAAAGCCCAATGGGACTACATTCATCACTTGGATGATGGACAGTTTTTACTGTTGAATTTAAGCCTAAGAATGAATGAATCAGGGGAGTTCTGCTTCAGAGGGAAAGCTCTTCGGGGATATCCTTACGGACTATGACGTCCCCCTACTCCAACCTCATCCTCGTCCTTGTCCTCACTCTTCTTCTCCTAGCATGCTACTCCAGACCCGAACCAACAACGCAAAATACCTTTTCCCCTCGCCCTAGCCAGGGGACAGAACTGGAAGCCAGCTCTCTCCCAGGTCGACCACATGCATGGCCATCACACACTCCTCTGTACACAGTAACATCCACCTGTTAGTTTTCTCCTAACTGGACTCTCCAGGTCTTGGGGAAGGTCACTGAGAGTGGTACTGGGTTCTCCGCTGAGTCCCACTACACATACACTGAAAGAGCGAGGTGCCCATGTTTGTGTCTGTGTGTGTGTGTGTGTGTGTGTGCGCGCGCGCGCGCGTGCGTGCGTGCGTGTGTGTGTGTGTGTGTGTGTGTGTGTGTGTGGCAGGGGAATGACCTGCTACAATGCTAAAGTGTTGCAAAGAATGGCTGAATACAAGATCAGCCCAGATGACAGGGGTGACCCCTGGATGCTTCTCTTTCTCAAGTGCTTTTCCCTCTATCTTCTTCCCATTTCTCCAGAGTGTGTCAGCAGGATTGCTCGGTTTCAGAGCGGGAGGAGACAGACAGGAGCTGATCACCCATGAACATCTACCCCAGAACAAAGTCTGAGATGTCCCAGGTCCTGGATTTATGCAATAAAAAACAGATCTTCTGGATAAACCAAATTCACTGTGCTCATATAATGGAAAACTATTTAGCCACGAAAAGCAATTAGGTCCCCACGCTTGCTGCATTGTGGACAAGGCATGGAAACAGTAGGTCATGTTACGTGGCATGTTACATTCCGTGGCATATGCTTGCATTTACACAGACCATACAAGAGAAGAGAATCTATGGAAACATGATGCAGCCTGGAGCTTGCCTGTCGCTGTAGAGAACGGGGAAAAGGGCGGCACAATGCAGTGTGTTTCCTTTGGGGTTGATGACACTATTTTGGGACTAGAAATTGTGGTTACCCAGCATTGTGGATAGACTAGATATCACAGAACCGTCCAGTTTTTAAATGGCTGGCTTATGTTATATGGATTTCAGTTTAACAATTACTTTTAAGTAATTCTTCTGCCACATACATCAGAATGGAAGTATAAGAGATGCTTAAAAGGAATTTCCAGCGGTCTGGACACACATGAGCCTATGTCATAGGAATTCACCTTCAAATTCTTGTCATCTAAAAATATACCCTGCACAAAATTTTAATTGTTTGGGTGTTTTCTATCAGTCTGGTGTTCTGTTATCACTGGAGAAGTCTATTACTCACTATTATTCTGTCATCTCTAGAGACAGTCCACCACATTCGCACCACGTCTTTCCTCCTGTGTCAAATAACTCTGCTTGTGATGAAGGCCAGATCGCCCCTGCTCAGTAAAAGTCCCCAGCATTCCCACATATGCACCAACATTCTTTGTGTGTGAAGCATGAAAAGTTTTAGCACGTAAATAGTTTATTTTTACTTCCCAAAAGTTCTGGGCTTTTGTGAGTACAGCACGCGCGCGCGCACGCGCACACACACACCACACACACACACAGACACACTAACAGTAAAAACAAAAGAATAACAACAGAAATACCCAGCAAAGTTCACTTGTGAGTATTTCACTATTCCATCTTAAATGACACCATTTTAGGTGACTTTTGCTGATTAATGAGGAGAAAAGTTAAATCCCAGTGAACACACAAAAGCTTCAAGTAATGAACAGCTAATCCCGGAGTGAAGAGGTGTGGGCTGAAGGGAGAGGGGTGTTAAATATGCAAATGCAGTGTCTATTTATTGCTAATGCAGACACCAGGAGAACAAATCAGACGCAGTGCACCAAGTGTTCTCTTCAACAACATTTGCTTTCTCCAGAAGAGTCAACAAACCAGACGGGGCACGTAGAAGAGGCCCGTCTCCCGAGCACCAAGAAAACAAGGCACATGCTCGAGAACACACACATCGTCTCGGAAAGCCAGAGCCAGGCTCACCTGAGACATAGCCCTGCAGAGTGGGCAAACCAGGGGTGTTCCCCCTCCGTGAGCATGAAAAGCAGACCCTGTAGGGCGTGTTACTATCAAGAAAGTCAGAATCCACACAGTGATGTCTTACACCCCATCACTCGTCTTCCTAACACCCAGCAAGAAGAACTGTGAGTGAGGATGCATGCCACTTTAAGATACCTTCATGAATTTCATCAAAGCAAATGACACCACCCAAGAAGAGTTGAGTGACAGCTTCCTTCCTCCTTTTATTATTGTAGTATTCTTTGTTTGGACTGTTTCAAAGACTGGGTAATCAGAAAACACAAGAGATGTGCCTTCTTACATAATACTATCAAACTGGGCAGTGACTTGGAGTTCCCAAAACAGAATCTCTATTTTGCAAAAAAAAAAAAAAGCTGATTTTTTTTTTTCTTTTTAAACTCCTACACGGAAACAGGGAATTGGACTCGACACATTCTGATCATCACAAGTGATGCTATGTGGCCTTCCTTTCCTGGCCATGACTGCCCTTGGCAGGCACCGGGCTACAGAAGCCAGCATGCACATGTCTGCAGTGCCGCAGTGGCCCACACTCAGCGCCGCTGGAGACAGACAAGTACCATGTGAATGGTCAAAATGTTCAAGTCTCGCAGTAAATAATGGCACTTATATTACAGCTATCGTTATAAAAATCTGTAACACTTCAAGAGACCATTATGGAGCTATTAAAAAGATTTTGCTTTCAGTTTTCAGGACGACTTAGGCAGAATGCCATCGCTACAGTAATTACTTTATTTATCGCTGTGTAAACGGACCTTAATGCTTCATTAAAAAAGAGAAAAATGATGGTGCTCCCATGCAATAACCAGCAAAACATGGCCACAAAGGCAGTGGTCCTGCCTGCAAATACTGGTCATCCTGGATGCGATGTTAAGTCTCCCCATACTAGGGACGGACAACTGGACTGATAGCAAGGTTAAGACACTCTGCCAGACAAACTGTGGGTGTTCCTCGGATGGCCAGTGCGGACAGCTTTTTCATTAACAGGTTGCAGGCACTTGTAATTTTTAGATCTGATATAGTAGTACAAAGTATGTGCCAATGTCTCAGACACCTAGAAAAAAAGAGATTCATGTCTTGGGCTGATGAGATGGCTCAAGAGAAAAAAGGATAATCTAAGTTCAATATCTAAGACTCACACAGTCGAAGGAGTGAACAGATTGTCCTCTATAATCTCCTCATGTACGTCCTGGCAAACATGCACACATATACACATAACCCATGTACACTAAATTAAGCAAGGTGGGGGGGTGCCTAGTCTTACTCCAACTTGATATGCCATGCTTGGTTGATATCCATAGGAGGCCTGCCCTTTTCTGAAGAGAAATGGAGGAGGTGTGGATGTGGGGGTGTATGGGGTTGGGGAGAGACTGGGAGGAGAGGAGGAAGGGGGAAGCCACAGTTGGGATGTAATATATGAGAGAAGAATTTAGAAAAAAAAAAGAAAAAGAAAAAGAAAAAAACAAACCCAGAAGCATTTTAGCCATCATGGAAGTGATTAATGAGTCCTTTGACATACATGCATAGCAACCACTTCTAGGTCTTTACTTGTGCAGGCAATCCTGAAGGACATAAGCTATTTCTATAGTACCTTGCTGCAATAATAGATATGTGCATCAAGCAGAGAGAAGAGAAGGGGGAGATTTCTACTGTGGTGCAGGGGTGGAGTAGTTTCCACATCAAACTAAATCATAGGGGTTCTTTGGCATGCACGCCCATCGCTACTGAAAAAATAGGAAAATACACCAAATAACTCCAAAGACAAGATGGTCATTAACACGACAGTGAACATCCAGGCACTTAACCCAGTGCTCGCAGACCTTTCTAGGGTGCCCTGGCACCACTCTGTATCAATAGAGCATGGATGTAAGTCGCAAACACCTGCATCAGGATACCAATGACAATGCTGCAATGTGGTTAGGCATTCTGCATCTTGTTTTCCAGCCGTGAAAGGAGGAAGCGCCACCTCTCCTGTGTGTGTGTGCACGCGTGCATGCGTGCGTGCCTGCGTGCACACCTACAGGCATATGATGGAAGCTAGGAACCAAGGTTATTCCATTGAGAAAACATATTAGTCTCTATACTGAGTGATGTGGGAGCAATGGGAAAGTGCTGGCTGAGGTTAGAAGAAACAGGCTTTTCTGAAGGAGAAACACGTGGCATCAATGGTATTTTAATTTCCAAAGGCTTCATGGAGGGCACCTGTGCTCCATCAGGGTGCCATTGCTCTGGGCTGCATCCAATGGCAAGTAGCTGTACCTTTCTCTGCCTCCATCCCGCAATACGGTAAATGAAACTGACTCCCATGTAATCGTATGCGGAAGACAGTGGCCTGAAGAACTATGCTGGACCCTGTCTCTGGAGGAGTAACAAGGAATGTGGTCTAAAGTACTTCCAGAGAGCACATGGGCTGGAGAGGGGGCTCAGCAGAGAAGAGTGCTTGTTGCTCTTGCAGAGGACCAAGACTTGGTTCCCAACACCAGCATGTTGGCTTACCACCGTCTGCTGCTACAGTTCCAGGGGAACCCCCTATGGGTGCTTCTGAGACCTCCATGAGTGCCAGACATGCACACAGTGCACATACATACATACAGGCCGAACACAATCACATAAAATAAATAAGTAAATTTAAAGTATTTTTAAAAGTGCTCTTAAAAAAAGAGGGAAAAAAATCACACAATTACAAGATACTTTAACATTCTTCCCCAGTTGACAGCTAAAAACAAACAAGGACTTGGAAGAGCTGAATATAATACAACTAGTAAGTCTGATTTACTAGATACAAAAATGAAACCAGTATATTTTTTTAAACAAAGGGCATGATTTAAAAATCAACCATGTACTCGGGGTCAATCAACCTCAGTGAGTTCCCTCCGAGAGTTTTGAGATACACATGCAGAGATCCTAACAGATATCCAGAGATAAGTTAAAGAGAAACCCCTAAACAAGTTCAGGATCAAGGCTAAGCGGGTACCTTAATTAGCTATCTAGCCAATAACCAGCGGTCAGTGATCCTGAAACAACGGGGCTGAGGAAAACTGTTCTCAGAGAAACGTTCAGCTTGGATGCCACCATTTTAGGAAGCAAGGTGGATATTCAGTTTAATCAGCTTCAATCATAAGTAATGGAAAAGTGAATTTTAACAGGTTAAACACGATTAACAAAAAGCTTGTTCTAACTAGCCCTTTGAAGACAGCAAACCATGTAAGCCTCTGTAGGTTTGATTAAAAAAGAACAAAAGCATAATTGTCCATGTGGACTGGTGATGAGGAAGTGGGGCTTACCATGTATAGCGTAGGTACCGTGACAGTAGTATAGGTACACTAACTCTGGGCAATGACCTTCAACTTTAGATAAACCGATTATCCAGGAGGTAGAAAAAATGAAGACGACTCACATAACTCCGATCCTGAAGCGTTCTGAAGCATTTTTCCTCCCCCTCCCCTTTTCTTTGATATAGTGTCTCAGTCTGTAGCGTGGCTGGCCTCTATTTCCCCTTCCTCAAGCTTCAGGCTCTAGCCTGATTTCAAGCCTGTGCCCCCCAAGAACTTTGCTTTAACATAGTTTTGGAGGGCCGAAAAAGGGTTCAACAGTTAACAATTTATTACTCTTCCAGAGGACCCGAGTTCAGTTCCCAGCACCCACAGTAGACAGCCCATAACCACCAATAACTCCTGCTCTGGCCTCTGAAGGCACGTTGTACCCTTGATGTACATACTTACAGACAATTTAAAAAACACAGTTTGGGGTTGAAGGTAGAAGACTATTAAGTCTGGGCTGTCTTGTAGTTTATTACAGTTTAATGTTTAAAAAAATAGACATTTTCTAAATTATATGAATGATTCTAGATTCTAGTTCTTCAATGATATGAAAAAAAATATAGCCTTAACAGTACAAACAGTAAAAAATTACAGACCCATTTCAATACTGCTGTTATGAAACACTTAATATTAGTAAGTTGGGAATTGGTGGCGCACGCCTTTAATCCTAGCACTCAAGAGGCAGAGTCAGAACCCTGTCTCTGAAACACCAAAAGGAATATATGAATATTAGCAATAATTAGAGTTTATTCCAGGGATGCAAAAATGATTCACTACTGGGAAATCTAATCAATATAATTTATTACACCACAAAATAAAGGCAAAAGCTCACAATTATATTGTGCCAAAAGGCATTTAATAACATTCATCAGCTTCTTTCAAATATACCAGTCTTAAATAGAATAAACTGTATTTACTAAAACTTAAAACACAGAAGGGTTTTTATTTGAACCAGTAGATGCAGAGATCCATGGCCAGGTCCCAGGTGGAGCTCCAGGAGCCCAATTGATGAGAGAGAGGAGGGATTCTATGAGCAAGAGATAGAGACCATGATTGGTAAAAGTACAGAGACAACTAGCCAAACTAGTGGAAACACATGAATTGTGGACCAATAGCTGAGGAGCCCCCATGGTACTAGACTAGTCCCTCTGGATAAGTGAGATAGTTGTTTAGCTTGAACTATTTGGGGGGCCCCCAGGCAGTAGGACCGGGACCTGTCCCTAGTGCATGAGCCGGCTTTTTGGAACCTGGGGCCTATGCTGAGACATTTTGCTCAGCCTTGGTACAGGGAGGAGGGGATTGGACCTGCCTCAACTGAATGTACCAGGCTCTGCTGACTCCCCAGGGGAGACCTTGCCTTGGAGGAGGTGGGAATGGGAGGTGGGTTGTGGGGGAAGGCTTGAGGGGCGGAAGGAGGGAGGACAGGGGAATCTGAGGTTGGTATGTAAAATGAATAAAAAATCTCTTAATAAAAAAAATATACATATATATGGAAAACAACCCACAGAAGGGTTTTGAGCCAGTAGCAGTACAGTGGGTGCCCTTATCTACAAACACAAAAGCACCAGCAAACAAGGCTGGATATGTCGTCATTTACAAGACAATTTAATACCATCTTGTTGAGAAGCAAAGGGAAACAGATTAATGATGTCTGTCCATTGACATAAGATAGCTAATGAAAAATCACTCATATTGTGAATTTCTATAATTTAAATATTTCCAACTGGCATAAAGTGATAGTTATATCTCAAGAAAAAGTAAATAAAATTTATACAAAACACTGTAAGAACTATTTTTTATATAACATCATGATCTCCCTTTAAAAAAACTGAACCCGCCAGGCAGTGGTGGCGCACACCTTTAATCCCAGCATTCGGGAGGCAGAGCCAGGCGGATCTCTGTGATTTCGAGGCCAGCCTGGGCTACCAAGTGAGTTCTAGGAAAGGCGCAAAGCTACACAGAGAAACCCTGTCTCGAAAAACCAAAAAAAAAAAAAAAAAAAACAAACAAAACCCATATTGGACATATGTATTTACTTTTACATGTCTAGAGGAAAAGTAAGAAACTAAGGCTATGTTTTCCATCTATGTATCACCCCCCTAACCCCACCACATACACACACTCAGTCTTAGGAGGAAAGCCTGGGGCCTCAGGTATGATAATCAAGCCTTCTACCACTTAGCCACACCCCGAGCTCACCTGAAGTGCTTAATGTTTTTATAGTGTGTGTGTGTGTGTGTGTGTGTGTGTGTGTGTGTGTGTGTGTGTTTGTTTTAAGTTTTTATTTACTTTTTATATATAAGGGTCTTGTTATAGCCTTGAATAGACTCCAGCTTTTAGGCATCCTCCTGCTTCTTTCTCCAAATGCTGGGATTACAGGCTCTCACAAAATATTTAAAGAGACTAGATACATAAGGTATTTGCATAAATAGCTAATGACTGACTGGTAGATAGATAGATAGATGGATGGATGGATGGATGGATGGATGGATGGATATATACAAAGTACCTTGTAGGATACAAAATTTAGAAAACAAACACCCTGAGGATTAACTGTTAGAAAGGGAGGCAGGAAATACCCTACCATTTCCACACTGACTACACTTAGCCTCTACCTAGCAGCCTGCTGCCTGTCTGTGGGAAGGGAATAGTGATGTGCAGTGCATCTGTTACATATGATTAAATGTTAATGCTTATGTCTAGTCTTAACCCCAGCCATTACTAGTCTATTTTATTATTAGCTCATCCCTCTAAAAAAGGACGGCAGAAAGAAGGAACCAAACTTCCTCCATTGTGGGTTTCCAAGGACTTGACTGTCAGTAGCTAAATCCATGACATGTGCTGCTTCCAAATAGAGCGGAGTGTTTGGGTGGTTCCTTCCAGTGTTATGGTAGTTGCTAGCCTGAGGCAGTCAGAGGTGAGGTGAGAATGCTGGTGGTCTGCTGTGGATATGTTCTGTATGCTGTGAATGTGTTGCTCTGATTGGTTGATAAATAAAATGCTCATTGGCCAGTACCCAGGCAGGAAGTATAGGCGAGACAAGCAGAGAAGAGAATTCTGGGAGGAGGAAGGCTGAGTGAGGAGATGCTGCCAGCCACTGCCAGCCGCCGCCAGCTACCGCCATCATGAGAAGCAAGATGTAAAGGCAGAACTGGGAAAAGGTACCAAGCCACATGGCTAAACATAAATAAGAATTATGGGTTAATTTAAGTGTAAGATCTAGATAGCAAGAAGCCTGAAAAAAAAAAAAAGCCTGAGCCACACGGCCACGCAGTTTATAAGTAATATAAGACTCGGTGTGTTTACTTGGGTCCAAGCAGCTGCAGGACTGGCAGGTGAGAGAGATTTGTCCTGACCGTGGGCCAGGCAGGACCAGGAAAAGTTCAGCTACAGTGGTCCAGGGTCTCCCAGAAGCTTGTCACAACCACCCCACCAACCCTCAGCTTCTAATTGGTACTTACAAAACAGCACTTCTCTCAATACTTACAGGCAGACTGCTGGCAGGGACCGGAGATTTCCTGGAGATTACTTAAGACTCTTGGAGAATGAGAAAAGGACAAAGGAGGCACTAATGGAGCCCTCTACTTCCAAAGCTTCAGGTTTCTCCAGGACAGGAATGGAGTAGAAACCACGAGGGAAACCCACAGCGACTGCTTCCAAAAGGCCTAGATTAATTAACGGTCATTCTTTAAAGGAAAAGGGAAATGGGAAATGTTCAAAGCATATTCACCTCTTTGTCCTGATACTGATCCAATGTGCTGAGACATTTTAATTAAGAACAAAATAAGAAGGAAACCATCAGCAGAAGAGAAGGAGGAAACGGCTTTAAGCTTTCTATCCAAGGGAAGCAAGCCTCCCTGAGAAATGAGGGGTCTCGAAAGATGGCAGAAGTATCGTAGTGTCAAGCAGACGCTATCCCAAAGTGGAAGGGCCCAGTCATGCCCCGCAACTAAGTCCTTATAAGACAGACAAACATCAAGAGCAAGAAGAAACATCCTGCTACCCTGAAGTTATCACTTCTCTACAGCAGAAAGGCCTCCTAGCTCACATTTCCCAAGATCTGTGCTTTGTGATCCAAATACTATCATACAAAGGAAATAAAACCATCTGTAAGAAACATTAATTCGCCATGGTTTGGCTACCATGGAATTCTTCACAATCTCGCCTCAGATAGGTTTAAAACTAAATGAAATAAGTCAAAAGCTTTGCGTGTGTGTATGTGTGAAATTCAATTAACTTTATAACTGCACTCTTGGGGGGAAAACTGTATTTCCTTTGATGGGAATATATCAAAATTTTCCTGGTCCTCCAACCCCAAACACATTCCCCATCTTACCAGAATAACTCTTTTCTACTTCATTAGCTTTTTCTTCTGAAATACTAGCTACTGACATTGAATAATGGACCATTCCTAATAACTCAAAACACCCAGTTTTATATCTGTCATTAGCCTGAACTATACAACTCACCTGAGATATATTTAAGGGTTAACACTTAACAAGTTGTCATTAATTAATACTCTGGAAAACAATCCAAACAATTCCATGGACAGCAGCCCTCATTAGTGAGAAGAGCATGGCCATGCCCAGAGACTTCCTGGTTCTGTGTCCTGTTTTTATAACAAAAGTGACCTGGTTTGGGGCTCAGAAAATGGTCACAAATGTCAACAGTCTAGTGGCATGAGGTCACTGACTGACATGGGGAGGGGATGCCCACAGAAAGCAATTACTGAGACATAACTGAGCAGTCATCTAAATGGGTTTGGGGTTCCTCAGCTCAGCACCCCAAGAACCAACAGTGTGCACAATTCCCCAGGTTAAATCTAAAAGCACAGAGCCAGTGAAATCCTCGTGTAAATAAACACTGAAGCCATGGATGGACACAATAAATGCAGCCGACCAATAGTCAGGAGTATATACATAAAACTGTGAGTTCTATGCAGAACCCCAGCTTGGGGAGAGGGCAGAGCTTGGAAGCCCACCGAAACCGAAGCATGTGTCTGAATGATTCCCTTAATTTATCTTATTCATGGGGAACTTCTCACAGAGCCAGTGCAATGCCTCTCAAGTAGCATTTAGAGGCACCAGTCAGAGAATAAACCGCAAGTGGGGTGCATGGGGAAAGAGCCTTCTTTTTTTTTCACTCACAAACCTAGTTTCAGGGGATAAAAATAAGAATTTGGATGTGAAACAAATAAAAGTCCACAAAAATAATTTAAAATAAAGATTTAGGTCCAACAATGTTGCCACCATCTTACAGTCATGGAAAAATGATGCCAATGCCCAAGCACATAGAGTGAGTGGATTAAATACAATGGAATCTTCATCGCACACAACTTTACAAATCATTAAAAGTAAGGTTAATATGGAGTTCACGGCACTGAAAGGCTTTAAAATGCCAGGAGATGAACATAAAACTCGAAGACTGAACTATATGCTTTCTGAAAACACATTTTAATGTGCTTTTGAAATCCAGAAGAATATGTCCCCCAGTGCTCTTAGCAATGGAATTAAGACTTGGCTGTGTTTTCTTTCTCCAGATCTGTGAGGTTGGAGCAATACAGTGTTATCCCTTCATGCTTATCAAATTTTACTTCTTAAACAGAACAAAATAAATCAAACGTCTAACAGCCAGAATACCACAGGATCAGAGCACTGTGTTGTGGCCCAGCTCTGCCCTTGGACCAATTTCAAAATGTCTCAGAGCATTAGCTCTGCACCTAAAGAATGAGAAGTTTTCTAGATCATCCGAGGACTCCTCCCAGGCCTGGTGTACCTGTCTAAGGAAGCCAGTTGCCTTGTCTGTGATTTCCAAAGCCTTAGGTACAAGGAGGCAGGCAGGGCAACAGAATAGCCTACTCAGACCAAGGGACTCCAGGAGGCACAGCCAGGTGGTGCTCCGCTCCTTCAGTCCCTGCCCGAACCTTGGACTTCACTGCTACTGTTACTGTTGTGCACCAGAAGAGAAATGGATGAGTTCCTTGGATCCAAGATGTAAGAATGCACACACCTGTGTCCAGATGGTATTGCTGTCTATCAACAGTACAGACTGAGCTTCATGTGTCTTCTAGGGAAGGAGAGGAGAAGACAAAGGATGGCTCCTCTGAGACTGAAAGTGAATAGATTCTTTCATTCACTGAGAAATTAGGATATAAAATAGCCAGTTAGAATGCCTCTGCCCCCGACAGAAAATCAAGAGCTAAACAAATACATATAAAGTGATCACAGATGCCCCCAGATGACAGAATCAGCACCCTTGTTAGCTGCTTCTGCCACAAGTAAGAGGTGCTACACCATTCTGCGCCCACCCAGGCAGCCTGCTAGCAGCCAAATCTAATCTCTTAGACAAAATATGGGATGATAGGATTACATAATTAATTTTCCTGTTAGGCGTAATTGTTACTGACTTCATGTCATTACAATGTCAGCTCATCTGGTAGGCGATTGTGATCATATTCTAATTACAAAAACATACAAACAACTTGTAACTGTTCATTATTAAATAACGAGCGAGGCCACAGTGGCTAAATGAACTCTTAGAAAAAATGAAAATTAAAGGCGAAATAAAATAGACAAGAGGTCTTAGGAAATTAATCAATGAATCCTGATGAGATCTCTTGCTTGGGTGACTAGGTATGCAGCTCTCAGGTTAGCTGCTAAGCATGCTCTAAGAGCCAGCTGTTCAACCTGATTAAATGTCAGAGTGACCCAAAGCACCCTGTGTCACCAAGAGCCAGCAGCAATACAAATGTTTAAGACACAACTGTAAACTGGGCGTGTGGGACACTTAGGAGGTCGGCCGGGAGGATCAGGAGTTTAAAGCCAGTCAAATGATGGAAATGGCAAGCATACACATTAAGAGCTAGCTACTCACAGGACTTGTAGCAGATATGAGAATCCTCCCATCTTACCATGAGAATAAAGAAAGGATAATTGGCTCCCATCTTTTCATTTTACACATTCTTGCTGACAATTACACTTAGTAGTTGAGGCTACCAGAATGGTACGTGTGGAAGCATAATCAAGGAAGGAGAGTTTCTGTTGTAGAAGGATCATTCCACAATAGCAAAAGGCAAATCAAAACTAGAGATTAACACCAGTCAAAGTGGCCTTTGTCATGAGATTACACACCTATAATCTCAGCCCTTAGGAGGCTGAGGCAAGAGGATGGCTATAAATTCAAAGAATAGGTAAAACTGCTCACCTCACAAATCAAGAAACAAAAGAGGAAGGCCTAGGGTCCCCTAATCCCCTTGGAGGGCAAAGGCCCAAAGACCTGAATACCTTCCCTAGACCATACCTCCTGAAAGACCTACCAACTCTCAAGGGAATCAAAAGGGACAGCCTTTCTTCCACTGACTTCCAGGGGACATTCACTGTCTAAACTGGCAATAAGATGTAAATAAACAGAAACCGATAGGTATATGCTGTGAAGAGGAAACTGTTGGCATCACCGCCTTCAATTTCTATGACACTAAATTTACGCCAGCTCTTGAACATCTGGTGTTAAGGAGTTTAATAAATGATTATTCTGAATTAAGGATAATGATCCACACATCTAGTGAATTACAAGTTTGTCCTTCCAGAAAGCACAGATTTGACTCAAAAGATGGGGGGGTGGATATAACACAGCACCAACTCAATGTTCAAAGAGTTTCTTGGCCAACCCTAATTAGTGAAGGGGGGGGGGGCACAACATTCAAGTGCCAAAACAGGTTCAAAGAAATAATTAGCAAGACACACCCACTGAGGCCCTGGAATTCCTCACCATATGCACCTACGGGCCTCTGCTCTCAAGTTATAAGTAATACCCAACAACCAAAAATGGCAAGTTCTTTTAAAGCCCCAAGGGCATATTTAATTCTTGGACCTATGAGTGACAAGGAAACAGGAAAGCTACACAGTCTGGAAATGTTCCTTCCCCTCTACACAGAAAGATGCAGGGCTGTGAGGAGGAACATGAGGTAGAGCCAGGCTGACAGGGGCTTTAAGAAACATTCTCCAGTCTACTACAGTCATACCGCCCTGTATGTGACTGATCTCATCTGATCTAGGGAGCTAAGCAGGGCCAGGCCTGGTTAGTGTAGTTGGACGGGAGAAACACCCTCAATAAAAAAGAAAGTAGTGTGTTCTCAACATCTACTTTTGCATCCAGCTTGCTGGAAGAACACTGTCTTGTACCAACCTATGGGACATTCCACAGCCCCCGTACCTCACCAGGACATAGCACAGCAGCTACGTTTACTAACTACATAAGCACAGCTTTAAAAGAAAAATAGTACAAAGCTGAACCTGAAGCCTCATCCTTGCTCCCATCAAGTCTGTTCCCCACCTACCTCATGTGCTACACAGTGTCTACCAGTTTCTTGGCTTCCCTGCTAATATCAGTGTACACAATATAACCAAATGCAAACAGTCTTGCTGCTTCTTCTTCAACTTTACAAGGTACACTCTGCCTTTTCCGCTTAATATCCTGGATCCTCAGTATCTATTCACACCATGATCAGGATGTCCTTAGGCCTTGCTGAAATGCAGTATACATTTCATGCATGTATCTTCATCATTAACCAGTCCCCCTCTGGAGGACGTGAGCTGTTTCCAACCTGTTACTACCACAAACAAACCTGCAATCCATACCCAAGCAGGTGTATTTCTAAGATAAATCTGAAGTAGAACTTCCCCATGGAAGGTTACATACAATTGTAACTGGCAGACTGCGCCAATTTGCCTTCTGTGAAGGCTGAACCATTTTATACTCTCCACGGTAATGCAAGAGAGTTCTGGCTTCCTCAAAATGCCGAGAACAGCCTGTTGACAGGCCTACAGATCTTAGAGCAGTTCTAAGAATCAATCAGAACATGAAAAGGTTCCTCACAGGTGAATGGGAGTAACACAGCTGTTAGTTTCAGCCTACCACCTTTATATAGCACCTGCAACTCTCCAAAGAGTGTGGACGCCAACTCAATTCTCAGGACACCACAATACCAGAAGTAGACTCCCCTCGACCACCAGGACTTGCCTAAGCCAGTTCCCATGTCCTTCCTCATTTCAAGTGAGCAGAAAGAAAGCTGGTAGAAGGAATCCAGGAAAGGGGCTCTGACATGTGGAAGCCCCTGACTCAGCAACCTCCCTGCCTCATCTAGCCTTCAGTGGCCACAAGGGAACCAAAGGACCCACCAGAGGGATCAGATCACATGGGGCCACACTGACAAGCCCTCAGCTCCACTGAAGAGCACTGAAGTGACACAGTATGACTCACAGATGAACTCACGTGATTTAGGTAGAAATTCTTGCAGAAAGCTTAATCAAACAAATCAATACAGACACGGCTGCTTTACTTGAAGAGCATTTAACCTCATCCTTCTACACAAGGTTAATATTACTAGAAGAAAGAACTATTAAAATAAACGTAGCCACCCTTTCTAAAGCAGTGGCTTTCAACCTGTGGGTCACGGCCCCTTTGGGAGTCGAATGGTCCTTTCACAGAAGTCGCCTAAGGCTATCGGAAAACACAGATATTTACATTACAATTCATAACAGTAGCAAAATTATAGTTATGAAGTAGAAACACAACTAGTATTATGTTTGGGTCACCACACCATGAGGAACTGCACTAAAGGATCGCAGCACTAGGAAAATTGAGAACCACTGCTCTAAAGCATTAAGTTCACGTTAGCTATTACTGTGCTAAACAAATCATGAGACGTTCCTCTCAGGCCTACTGGTCACAGTACAGGCCAATTATTCAATACCAGCAGCTAGCAGAGACAGTGCATGCAGAGAGCATCTGGGGTTCCAAGTTTGAGTGTCTGGTTCCTTCCCCAGCAGATTTCCTGTGGTTTCGTCTACAAAATGAGGAGACTGGTGGCCTCTACTCATAGAAATGAGAAAAATGCACACATAGTTCATAGAAAACGCCCCCTCTCCATTTTTTAAAAAGCAGGGTATAATGCTATGGTCTTTAAAGGACTATCCGTCCTTTCTCTAAGTCCAAGCTAATTGTTGTCTCTGTGCTTTGGTCTATCCTGGGGTCTGAATCCTCCCCGGATGTTTCCTCCAGAGCTGCACTCTGGGCCTGTGCACACTCCCAGGCTCAGCCATGCCTGCCTGCCTTCCTTCCTACAGCTCCACACCTCCTCATCCTCTTCCATGCCGAGGCCACTTCTGGCCCCGTCACTCCACCCACCAGCTCTCAGGTTAGGCCCTCAAAGTCATCCTGTGGAGGTCTTCATTTCTCTTTCTGTTTGGCTGCTGGCCCTCTGAATGCCTCCTCTCCTCTCCCCAGCCACTACATGACGGCCCTCCTTCCAGCTCCACCCAAGGCACTGTCTCCTCCTCTGCTTTCACACACCACCACCAAGACCACCCCGCTCTGAGCACCAATGTTTGCTTGACTCCGAGGTGCCTCAACAATCAAATGCATGCTTGCCCTCCTCACTCACTATCTGGTTTCTCTGTCTTAGTCAAGGACTGGGCAGTGACCCAGGCATCACACGCACTCGGAGCCTGGACATTACCCATGACACCCTGCTCACCTCTTACGGGCCTGTTTAACTCCACCTCCCTTCAGCCAGTCATCTGGCTCTCTCCATCACGGATCCACGTTAGCTTCACCCTCCCCGCCTTGCCTACTCCGACAGCTTTCTAATTGGCCACCTCCCTGTTGTTCATGTGGTGGCAAACCCTCACTGTGGCTTCTGGGATTCTATGCGGCCTGAGCTGCTCCTTCCCATTACAAGTCCTCTGCACACATTTCCTTTCCCTCTGGGTCTTAAAGCACCATACCTATAGCAGTGTTCTGCTAATGTGTGGCTGGTTTAGGACGTCTCCTAACATTACCCCATGACGTTAGGCTGCCTAGAAATAAGCTCAAGCCGGACTACAGAAGGATTTCTGGCAGTTAGACAAAAGCCAGCCTTCTTCAAGAACTTGTGAAAAATGGGTTTTCGGTCCTCAAAAGGAGTCATTTCCCTGCCTCTGGCAGAAGGGACTGGCAGAGGCCTTTGGCAGAAGAGACTCCCACTGACCCATTGACATACACCTGTGGTTTCATATCAAAGCCCATGCTGGCCTCCAGGCTCTCCCAATTCCTACTCACAAGGATTTGTTACGCATCTCAGAGTCCCAACACCGGCAGAACCTTGGCCCTTCTCACCTCCCAGCCTTCCCTCCTTCTAGATACCTCTTCATTCTCTACACAATGCCAAGCTTTTCTTCTCCTGCCCCCACTATCTCTTGCTATCTCACTATGACCATTGTTCTGTCTCCCTCTCACACTAGCAGAGAGCCCTGGCCATGTCTGGTCTTTTTTTCTCTCTCTCTCTCTGCTCTGGATTCTTCCAGATCACTCTGGGTATTTTCTCTCTGTTACCACTCCCCCCCCCCCCGAAAAAAAAACAACCCACCAAAGAAACTTCACTCTAACAATGGAGCTGTCATGCTGGTGGCTTCTTTACTATGCCCCTTGCATACACATGAGGACACACATCAATTCCACAGAGCCCAGTGGGCATTTGGTGTGTATTTATATAATGAAAGCATCAACGAAAGGACATGAATCATCAACCCAGCCCTACTCTAAAGGACAAGGTAATTCCAGTGACCTCAAAAGTACACGGTAATAACTTGATGACATATCAGTGTCATGGAAACATGTTTTCTTATGTTTGCATTTCTAAATCTCATCAAAAACAAATGATTTTTTTAAAGTTCTCTTTTAAAAAAATCCATCTACTTTGGGCTGTTTTCAAGAGCTAGAACATAGCTAGTCATTGGCAGAAGAGGAATTTAAAAAAAAAAACTAAAAATAACCTATTTATTATGAAATCGTGGTTGACATAAACATGTTTCCTTAGGTGCTTGGTGGCAAGCGCCGATACCCTCTGAACCATCTCTCCTGGCCTCTGATTTTATTTCTTGATGATGATTCCTCCCATTTCTCCTGAGAGAATCTGCAACCTTCAACCATCCTCTAAGGATGAAGAAACATAGAAGCAGGAGGCCAGGTACACCTGCACCCCTTTGCTCTTCCACACGCCCAAAGTCTATGCAACTAACTCTGGGGAAAGAGCAGTTTGGCTCAGACGACTGCTTTTCAACGTGGCCCTCTGCATTCCTGGGAAAAAGACACACAGAGCTTCTTGCTGCTTGCTAAAAAACCAGGCGCAAACCAGGTTGCAGGACTGAATGGTCCAGGAGTCCACACGGGAAGCAATGTATTCCACCCTGAAAGAAAGTCACTCCCATATACAGAGCATCCTCACAGGTCCAGAAACTGCTAAAAACTGAAGAAGCAAGGGTTTTTTTCCTGTTCAGTGTACACAGACCTGTTACCCAAAAATGCCCAGGGAAATGACAATGAAAGTACTTACAATGGAGACAGCCTAACAGCAAGGAAAATAAGCATGACCAAGAGAGTTTCCGGCAATAACCTACCTAAGAGGGATACCCTCAAATACAGAGCTTAGGAGGGTTACCTACATCTACAGAGCATATTTTTAAAATTGCAACTCAATGCTGGTCAAGTACCTTGTGATATTTTTGTTTTTATTTTACTCTTGTTTTTGTCTGTAGCCCAGGCTGCCCTTGATGGTGTGAACTTCCGGTATCCACCAACAGAATGCTGGAACTAAAGGCAAGTGCTGCCATACCCAGCTTGATGTAGTGTTTTAAATATGCAGACACACGGTGTGACACTCAATCTATAGGGAAGCTTATTTACTTCATCCAAGTCAGGCCATTTCTTCATGGTTAAAAAAAAAAAAAAAAAAAAAATCCCCACAATCCTTCCCTCCGTAGCTTTAGAACAGTATGTGACAAGATGTCATCATGCACAGCCACCCTACCACGCAGGGGAATAGTAAGACCTCCTTCCTCTTACCTACAATTGAGCACCAAGTAATCAAACTTTAAGTTCAGAGTATGAATTTTTTTTATAACATAAGACATTATTAATTATCAGCCTTTGGTATTTCTATCTATGAGAGTTTTTAAGATCATCAATATGTTCAACTAAGATTTAATTGCCAGACAACAGGACCTTCTCCTGGAATACAATACTCTCAGCAAAGTGGGTTCTCCAACACAATTAAGTCTCACTCATAGAGAGACTATCCTTAACAGAGAGTAAGGGAGGAGGCCCGTGGGAGAATGGCGGAGAATGGGAATTAAACCAGGTGCTCTGTTTGAAGAGGGCGGACTCATGCCTTTCATGAGCAGCCCTACTGTGAGCCTCCAATGCAGACATTTTACTAGCCATCTTCTTCCTGCCTTCAAAGTGGGCTAACCAAATCTTTACCCTACAGATACAGCAAGCCACATCTTAATTATATCTAACAACTCCCTTTGCTGAACTTCCGTCCTCCAAAGTTGAAATCCCACTCTCTCAGACATCGATTTCTATGTCACACATAACTAACCACAGAACCCTTCCAGCTTCTACTGTAGCTTGTCAGCAAGGCTACCACAAATTCTGAACCTCAAGTTTCAGTGGGCATGCCCTAGTT